>NC_077227.1:102232946-102360446 GCF_027887165.1 Monodelphis domestica
TGGTATCTGTGTAGCAGTATTTCCCTTGGCCCCATCTAAGACCATAGACAGGGTACTGTAGAGGCTCAGGGGAAAATAAAACACATTCTGCGAGCTATTTCCTTCACCAATTTTTAAAAAAATATCCAAGGCAAAGGCATTGTTTCCTTCAGAGATAGACTCCATCAAGGCACACCTGTACTGGCAGTAATGGGTGGCGGTAGGGGTTGTAGCTGCTGCTGCTTCTTCCAATATCCCTGGCTTACGACTTTGAGGGAAAAGACCAACTTGGAAGATTTTTAACTGATTTATGGTTTTATATCCCTTTGTGGGCCCCTATAAGTCCTTTGCATCTTAAGCATTTTCTGTAGCTTGATAGAAAAACTATCTTCATGCCTAATATCCATAATGTACATTGACCACCTTTGTAGAAATTGGTAACATTGTTACTCACATTTTTGGGAAATCTTGACATGAGCTATTGTTGATCTTCAGTTGTGTTCAACTCTTTGTGACTCTATGGACTATCAAAGTATGCCCATATTGCATGGAGTTGTCTTGGCCAAGAAACTGGAATAATTTGCCATTTCCTACTCCAGTGGAGTAAGGCAAACAAAGGTTAAGTGACTTGCCCAAGGTCACACATCTAATGATTGAAATTCAGCTCTTCCTGACTCCAGGCTCAGCATTCTACTCATTGAGCCACCCAGCTGTCTCTAACTTGAGCTATACCTAGTTTTATTTAGGAGATTTCCTTAGAGTAAACTTCTGAGATGAGAGTGATGAACCAAAAAAAGAAATTGCTTCATTAGGATCACCCTCCAGGTTCCAAACCTATCCATGTGAACTCAGAGCCTTTGGGGGGTTTCTGGGCTATGAGCTACGTGATAGTATCTACTAGTATCTATCTCATAGAATTGCAGAAAAGACCAATTGAAATCAAGCATACAAGCACTTTATACCATTTATGTGTTATATAAACATCACTCTATTATTAGGTAAAAAGTATTCAAAAAGGAGTTTTCTTCACTTTTTTGGTGAATTACATTAAATTTGATTAATTGTGTTCTCCCCTTTCCAAACTGAAGTGCTAAGAGAAACATATCATAAATCATAAAGCAGAGTGAAATTACAGACTAAAGCTCAGAAGAATTGTCCTTGGACAATCAAAACTCTAGAGGATGAATGGTAAGAACCCAACTCCCTTGGTTTATGAGGTTCACCCACCTCACACTTGCCATTCTCATACCTTGCATTTTTCAATCTTTAGAGCTATGCAGGTAATTTCCACCCTCTCGTTCATTAAAAAAAAATGGTAAAGGACAGGGTCTTAGCCAAGGTCTTGCCACCCCTTGACTGAATGTGCTCTTCCTTTTTCTCCTTCCTAAATGATCTCATGATAAAAGTGATTGGCTGGTGTGCATTTTTAAAAGTTAACCTATTTTCAACTATAAAATAATCTGTGGCATAGAAAACAGCATGTAGGATGAAAAAAGATTGTGTTTCGTTTCAGTGTGACATTTGCCTGGGGGAAGATGTGCAGAGCTCATTGGCAAGCCATTGTTGAAACTCTGACCAGTCAGTTACAAAGCGTCATCATTTAATATGCCGGTTGTCTCTGTGTTTTCAGGGCTGAATAAAACTCTGCTCATGTTGGGGGGTCAGCAAGGAAATGGGGGGGGTGGTAATGGAGGAAGGGGCTATGGGGTTTCACAGGGGAGGACCCCAGGGCAGGGGATCCCTGATTTGATTTGATGGGTTCTGAAATCATTTTATTTAGATAATTCCCTCTTGTACGTCCACTGCACTGTGGCCCAGTTCCAGTCAGATCTGGGTCACTCTGCGTGATCACAGCCTCTCCAATAAAGGGGTCCTCCAAATTAAGGACTGGAACCCTCCTAATCACCTTGACCAATGCACTTGGGTCTACTAGATGAAGGCATTCACCTATTTCCTGAGATCTGGGGCTATCTATTGGCCCCAAATGCAACCTGAAACCACCAGCCTCTAAAGTGGAAGGCAGAAAGGTCAACAAATCGGAGCCTATTACAGCAACCTGCAAACCCTACATATTTCAGTGTTTAGACATCAGTGCAAGATCCCTGCTCTCTTTCATGACTCCACGCTTTGTTACCAACTTACCATTAACAGGGTTCAGCCAATGCAGGGCTTTTGACTCTCTCTCCCCCCCTCACTCTCCGTCTGTCAGCCTTTTCTTCATCAACTATATTTGTTACAATCAAGTCCTGTCAACTGTCACAGCTTACATACAGACTGCCAGTAAATATGTCTTTCCACTCATTAGACATTCCTCCCAGTCACCTTGGGATTTCTACCTTGTCTATCTCACTCCAAAAAACTTTTGTTCAGAAGTAAGAGACACCCACTGAGCGATGTCAGCTTGCGGCCATTACTTCAGGAAGTGACAGAAAATACCAAACTGTCACTCATTAGGCTCCATTTTTTTCCAGAGTTGATGTAAGTCAGACTTTGCCCCCAAAACGAATCATGATTTATTTAATATATTTGCTTCTACAAGTGTCAGCTCATCAGCTTAAAATGTTTCTCCTTTAACTCTATTGAGGACTGTACAGAAAGTTTTCTTTGAAACCTAGTTTTTGCTTTAAGGCTTAATAATTAAAACAGAGCCGAGAACAGTCAAGATTCTGCTCTATAGGTGCACTTTGGTGGCCCCTGGTTTTATAATTATATGTACAAAGCAGCCGTGTTAGAATTATCGCCGGACACACTGGGGAAATTGCCTCCCGCTGAGCAAACTGGCTTTTTCTGCCAGGCGCACTGGGCTGGGGCAAGATAAAATGAAAATCTGGGGACAATTTTAAAGCAGGGACAAAAATAACAATTAGGGAATCGAGAAGGAGAAAAATGCAATTTCTTAATTGCACGATGGATATGTTGTCAGGCAGCTCCCCACCCAGGCTGTTGGAGCCTGGGGACTCCAGAGCCAGCCAGGGCTAACCAGAAGCCCAGGGAACAAGGACAAAGGCATCCAGGCAATGGCGTCCCAAGAAAGATGCCCCAAGCATTATGTCAACCTGGATATTGGAAGGGATCAAAGCCAATACCAAGCCACGAAGGAGATTTGACTCAGGTACCTACCTATTTTCTATCTTTGGAAAGTCAAGGCTTGAGGTCAGCTGTATCCTTTGTCACTTCTTCATAGAATCTCAGCATTCAAAGGGACTTTCCAAGCTCATCAGGTTCAACTTCCTACTTATTTTAAAATCTAGCCTCTGCTTGAATATCTCTACTGATGGGAGACTTACTACTTGGCCTGGCACTGATTAGCCCTTCTCATGGAGAGGGAAAAGAGATAACCCCTGAGGGTCCTCCCAAGGAAGGTGGCAGCTCAAATTGCTAAAGGAGTGTGTAGTAACTCCAGTCTTTCTCAACAAATAACCATAGTGTAGCAGCATCAGCTAATCTGACTTATAATGGACATTATGTTCAGTATCTAGGTAACCTGAGAAGAAATTAAGGCAATGACCATTGCCTGTTCCCATCAGATGAAGAATTACAGAGAGAATTGTAAAGTTATGCCTATGGACTTATGAGAGTGAGCCCAGGAATATATTCATGAAAATGTATTTATTGTTTACTGAAAGGAAATAGGTATCATTTAAAGGAACCCACCTAGAAAAGGAGGAAAAATAGAAAGTTCAGTATAATTTTCTATTTGTTCTCTTAGGGTCTTTTGCCCAATTTAATTAGTCAATACTAGCCATACCCACGGGCTAACCTTGGGCATCAAGGAAGCTTGATGCCCCCTCAATACCTCCCTCTCCCTAATGTCCAGTGACTAAAATCTCACCATTATAGCATCATTCCTTTAGTGTAAGGCTTTGATCCTGTTAAATAGAAATACTCTCAGAAGGAGTATTCCATTTTGAGGAAGGATCAAGAACATCCCATCCTTAATTCTCTGGATTTTGTCACTATGCTTCAGTTCTCTCCACCACTCTGCTCATTCATTTCCCCTTTAACGCCTCCCCTCAACACTGCTTGTTCATTCCTTTTTTAGTGTGGTCTCTCCCCCTGTAGAATTTAAGGTCCTTAAGAGCAGAGACTATCTTTCTCTTTGCTTATATTTGTATCTCCAAGCTTAGCACAATGCCTGGCACATGGTGAATGTTTAATAAATGCTTATTCATTTGACTTGGTTTCAGCTTTTACAGTCACTCAAAACTAGTGTGAATTAAAGATCTCTGTGGGCAACAGTTAGATGGTTCAGTGGATAGAGCACTGGCTTGGAATCAGGAAGACTCATCTTCATGAGCTCAGATCATGCTCAAACACTTATTAGATATGTGATCCTGGGCAAGTTACTTAACCTTGTATGCATTAATTCCTCATCTGTAAAATCAGTTAGAGAAGAAAATGGCAAACCACTCTAGCATCTTTGCCAAGAAAACCTCAAATGGGGTCACAGTGAAACAGACCTTTCTTTCAGCCAAAGCAGGGCTTTTGACTCTCTCTCCCTGCTCACACTGTCAGCCTTTTCTTCATCAACTATATTTATTACAATCAAATCTGTCAACTATTGCAGCTTACATCCAGACTGCCGGTAAATATGTCTATCCACATATTAGACAACAAGAGAGGAAGAAATGAAAAGAAAGACAAAGAGGGCATCTCAAAAACCAAAGATAAAATTTTAATTATTCAACCTTTTTTCTTTCTCAGAGGGTGTGTGTGTGCCCTGTACTTAATCCACTACCATAGATCTTCAGATCCTAATTCTTATGGTCTACCACATTCAAGAGTGAGGGGGAAGGAACATGAGGTTAGCTAACTCAAGTCAGTGCTGGTGTTTTTTTACATGGCAGACTAATGATGTTGATGGTGATGATGATGGTGATGATGATGATGATGATGATGATTGGTAGCATTTTTATTAATGCTTTATGGTTTGCAAAACATTCCACATATTAGTTACCTCACTTGATCCCTTATATCAACCCTGTGATATAGGTGCTATTATTGCCCCCATTTTATAGATGAGGAAACTTAGGAGAAGAGGCCAAGTCAGAGGAAACAGTTCTAAAGGAAGGAAGGAAGGAAGGAAGGAAGGAAGGAAGGAAGGAAGGAAGGAAGGAAGGAAGGAAGGAAGGAAGGAAGGAAGGAGGGAAGGAAGGAAGGAAGTAGGGAAGGAAGGAGGGAAGGAGGGAAGGAAGGAAGGAGGGAAGGAGGGAAGGAAGGAAGGAAGGTAGGTAGGAGGGAAGGAAGGAAGGAAGGAGGGAAGGAGGGAAGGAAGTAGGGAAGGAAGGAGGGAGGAAGGAAGGAAGGAGGGAAGGAAGGAAGGAAGGAGGGAAGGAAGGAAGGAAGGAAGGAAGGTAGGTAGGAGGGAAGGAGGGAAGGAAGGAGGGAAGGAGGGAAGGAGGAAGGAAGGAAGGAGGGAAGGAGGGAAGGAAGTAGGGAAGGAAGGAGGGAAGGAAGGAAGAAGGAGGGAAGGAAGGAAGGAAGGAGGGAGGAAGGAAGGAAGGAAGGAAGGAAGGTAGGTAGGAGGGAAGGAGGAAGGAAGGAGGGAAGGAGGGAAGGAGGAAGGAAGGAAGGAGGGAAGGAGGGAAGGAAGTAGGGAAGGAAGGAGGGAAGGAAGGAAGGAAGGAAGGAAGGAAGGAAGGTAGGAGGGAAGGAGGGAAGGAAGGAGGGAAGGAGGGAAGGAGGGAAGGAAGGAAGGAGGGAAGGAGGGAAGGAAGTAGGGAAGGAAGGAGGGAAGGAAGGAAGGAAGGAGGGAAGGAGGGAAGGAAGTAGGGAAGGAAGGAGGGAAGGAAGGAAGGAAGGAAGGAAGGAAGGAAGGAAGGAAGGAAGGAAGGAAAGAGAGGGAAAGAAAGAAAGAAAGAGAGAGAGGAAGAGAGAAAGAAAGAAAGAAAGAAAGAAAAGAAAGAAAGAAAGAAAGAAAGAAAGAAAGAAAGAAAGAAAGAAAGAAAGAAAGAAAGAAAGAAAGAAAGAAAGAAAGAAAGAAAGAAAGAAAGAAAGAAAGAAAGAAAGAAAGAAAGAAAGAAAGAAAGAAAGAAAGAAAGAAAGAAAGAAAGAAAGAAAGAAAGAAAGAAAGAAAGAAAGAAAGAAGGAAGGAAGGAAGGAAGGAAGGAAGGAAGGAAGGAAGGAAGGAAGGAAGGAAGGAAGGAAGGAAGGAAGGAAATAAAGAAGAAAGGAGAGAAGGAGAAAGGAGAGAAGGAGAGAGAGAGAGAGAAATGAGTTAATGGATATGGCTTCTTTATTGAGTTTCACACTAATTTCTCCTTAATCCTTGGAATGGAATTATACCTACTAAAAATTTTCCCAGGGATTGTGAAAGGCCCTTTAAAATAACCTTAGCATCAGACAATGCTAGAGCTGAAAAAGATATTAATAAAATATTTAATCTAACACTCCTTCCTTCCAATGCTTATCTTTTAATGATGGGGAAGCTGGAAAGGCCTGAGAGTGGGAAGTCATCAGGTTGTAGCCAGGAACTCTCCAAATGTTCTATATATTTTTAATATGGTACAGAGAGGAGAATAAGCATTCAAAAGAGTAGCTCTAGGGGCCTTCTACCTAGAGCTACAACTAGAAATGTTGGCTTTTCAGGGCAAGCAGCAATACTCTCAAACCAAATCTGTAATTCCTTATGTGAAAATAATAATAATAAAAATAATGCATTGCGTGGAAATACCAAAAATTAAGACAAATTGAGTTGAGTGAGAGGGAAGAATCATTTTCCTATTGTACCTCTTCCTTGCACTTTCTGAAGTAATGATTCTTAGCACAATACCCCAGTCACCCTGACCTAGTTATGTCTATTCTTCCACCTCAAATCTGGGCTGCTTCTGGTGAGAATTCTGCAGCATTCAGTTTAAAGCATCCCAAATGATAAGAATTTTGATACAAAATATGAACCACCACCCAAGGATCACTCCCTTCAGGTCTAATCTTGTAGTATGAACATTAGCATCATAGAATGATAGAGAAGGAAGGAGCACTTGGAGAAAATCTAGCCAATTCCCTAATTTTGTAAATACAAACATCCATTGTCTAGCCTAGAGGAGTGACTTCCCCATGGTCACAAGGTGAGTTAGTTGCAGAGCTTAGTCTAGAATCCACATGTCTTCTTTCTCCCATTCGAACACTGACAGGTAGCCAATAGCAGGGAGGGGGGTTAACTCCCACTATATACAGTGATGTATTCGACCAGGTGGGGAATAAAGTAGAAAGAAGTCAGCCGCTACCTCTACCCTCAAGGAACTCCATTACTCCCCGAGAGTAAATTAGCCCCTTTGGGAAGTGTATTAACTCCTTCAAATCGCTGGGGCCCCACTTGGCACACCATGGCAGGGATGTACTGATGAGAGTTTAGTACTCAGATATAAATGGTACTAATTGGTACTCCTGGGGAGTCATTTCTGTACCAGGAGAATACAGCTCAATATTCAGAACTTACTGGTTCGATTTCACATCAACACAATATCCGTTCTTGATGTAGGAGGAATCTTTCTCAAATCCGAAAGTGGTTTCTGAAGCCCAAACCATATACATCTCAGGATCACACAGAAATGCAGCTGCCTCTGGGATGAAATAGGGCAGCGTTCTAACAACCCTGCCTGGCATCCCCCAAGCACCCGCTGCTGCTGCTACTGCTTCTGGGAAAAGCAGGCAGAGGGATCACTTTGCTCACATTTTCTCCTTGTCACAAGTTGCCAGAGCTGGGTTCTTGTCAAAGACAGCCCTACTGCTGGATATTTAAGGGGAGGCTTCTTCATCACCCTGGGTCAGTTTTCCCCCCGGGGTGGAGGGGGCAGCTATTGGCTCCCACTTTACCAGAACTAGAAGGATATATAAAGATCCCAGCCCCAGGCAAACTTTGACATGGCTCCAAGGTCTTCCAACTCCGCTTTTTCACCCTTACTCTGAACCATACCCAGCTCCTACAGAGAAGGCTGTGGGGTGAGGAAAAGCTATTTAAATCCCTCAGATCCTTGGCCCTCGAGACAAGGAGAGAGAAAAAGAGAGACAGAGAGAAACACAAAGAGACAGAGACAGAGAGAAGTCTGCCTTTGAGTCCCCAAAGTAGTTAAAAAGAGCTCTGGAGATGGAACCAAGAGACTCAAGCCTGTGTCTCATTATGATAGTTAATTACTATAATCTTGGACAAGTCACCTAACCCCTCCCCAAGCCTCAGTCTTCTCATCTAATATGAATGTGTTGAACTAATTGATCTCTATAGCCCATTCCAGTTCTGATTTTATAGTTTATCATCTGATCCCCGGCTATTGGAAGTGATACAGACCTGGCTTCGACCCATGTTATCAACCTTATTTCACATCATCCCTTTCAGTCATTATATTTTCTAGCCAAGTTGGGCTGTCACCCAAACTTGGCACTGCCCCAGCATTATATATTGGTGAGAGCACTGGCTATGGAATCAGAGGACCTGGTTTCAAATCTTGCCTCTGATGCTTACAACCAGTAAGACAGGCAAGTCATTTAACTTACCTGAGACTCAGTTTCATAACCAATGAAATGAGGGGGTAAACTAGATGGATGGTCTCTAGGTTCCCCTCTACCTCTAGATCTATGATTCCATGATTTCCCACCCTCAGGCATTCTAGGAGGTCTACCTGCATAGAAGATATTCTTTCCTTAACTGGTCCTTACCAAAAAAAATCCTTCTCTTCAAGTCTCAACTCAGTTGCTACCTCCTCCCACAAACATTCCTGATGTCCCCACCTGCTTAAAGTTCTCTCTATCCTCAGCACTTTGTTAGGATCTCTTCTTTGTTGCCATCACCATCTACCTTGTAATATACCTCTCCATGTACATGGCACCCCATCCACACCCCCCTGGTAAAATACAAGCTGAATGAGGGGAGGGACTATTTGGTTTTAGGATTTCATTTCATTTCCTGTTCTTTTTTTTCTTTTCTTTTTTTCTTTTTATCTTTGTATCCATGTTGGTACCTTATTAGAGATCATTGATTCAGAGCTGGACGACATCATCCATATCCATTTTACAAAGGAGGGTCATAGCAAGTGCTAAAAAGAAAATGTTTGGGGGATTGAATAGAATTGGCACCCCCCTTGGAGGCCTGGACCATGGATTCCAAGGTTTCCTGGCTTCAAGCTGCATATCTATGCTCTTTCCTTCCTGGCCCTGGTAGTCCAGCTTGCCTCCACCTAGGGATGTCCATGGCCCAGCTTGATGAAGGAAGATAGGAGCAGGCAAGGCTTCTCCACAGCAATCAGCAGCTCAGTGCCATTCTTGAGGGGAGGGAGGAACAAGGTAGGGGGTCATCAAATGGGAATGGGGCTAACTCCCAGCTAGATGTCAATCCCTCAGCTCCACCAGCCCTTGAAAAAGACTCAGAGAGAGTCGTTTGTCTCCGAGGGCCCCCAAACAATCCCCCAGCTCCTTCTCTGGAGCAATGATGGGCAAAAATCATGGGGGGACTTGTGGAAATGCTGCCAAACGTCCTGCAAATTGAGCCCTTTCATGTTCCTGACGTCCCCCAGCTCGGAGGGAAGATCAGATATGAATGCGTTTGATGAGGTTAAGTCCATTTTCAACCCTTTATTCCAGCTTTTAAAACCGTCATCTGTTTTAAGAACTGAGCCGCTTTTAATGGGCAGGTGGCAAGGAGGATGGGGCGTCTGCATTTCCGCCTGAAAGCGCAGGGACGCTGGGGCTAAGGGATGCACCTTCACCTTTCTTCTCCTGACCCAGTAATGAGGAGCAGCCCCTCCCTGCCGGGCTCTAAAAATAGTTGGTAATGATTTACAGCTCCGCACAGAAAGGAAACAGTGCTAATTATGACACGAGGGACGTAAGGGGGGTGGGGGGGGATAGGGAGGATGAGGAGGAGTGTTAAGGGAGACTGTCTTGTCTTATCCTTTGGGTGATGGACTCAAATAGGGATTCCTGTTCCCAAGAGATCAAGGGTGTTCTTTTTTTTTCCCTTTTCCAAGCTGGGCCAGTCGTGAATATCCCAAGCATATATCCCTCCTCCACCGTAAAGGCTTTCCTGACTGCTCCAGCTCAGGGGGAGGGATCTCTCCCTCCCTGGAACTGCTAAGGCACTTGCTGCCCCCGACCACTCATTGGCATTTAGCATAGAGTTCCGGAGCCCAAAGGTACCTTGAGGATGATCTGGTCTAAGGGTTCTGAACCTCCAGGCCGGACTCTCCCAGTGATAGATTTCTAAGGGTCCATGAACATAGGCGGTACAAATGGCATCTTTACTTTCACTAATCTCTAACTGAGATGAGCATTTCTCTTATTATTTAAAACCATTCTTCTGGGGGGCAGCTGGGTGGCTCAGTGGATTGAGAGTCAGGCCCATAGATGGGAGGTCCTGGGTTCAAATTTGGACTCAGACACTTCCTGGCTGTGTGACTCTGGGCAAGTCACTTAACCCCCATTGCCTACTTATCGCTCTTCTGACTCAGAACCAATATCCAGTATTGAATCTAACAGAGAAGGTAAGGGTTTAAAAAAATTTTTTTTAATTTTTTAATAAAACCATTCTTCTGAAATGGGGGCCAAAGGCTTCGCCAAACTTCCAGTGTGGTCCATGACACAGAAAAGAAGGTTAAGAGCCCCTGCTCTAGTCCAGTTTTCTCATTTGGCTGGTGAGGAAACTGAAGAACAGAGGTTAAAAAGTCACATGGAGGTCTGCAGTCTCCCTGTTTAGAATCCCTTTTCTGTTATGCCAGAATGACTCTTTTATTTCATCCTATTGCTATTCTTTCATTTTTTAAAACCCAACTACTCTGTAAGCTCTCGGAGAGGAAGAACCACAGTATATAATAATAGCTAGCATTTCTAGAGCACTGAAAGTCTGCAAAGCCTCTTTAAACTGTCCTGTGTGATTCCCAAAACAATCCTGAGATTTATATGCTCTTCTTAGCCCCGTTTTATAGATGAGGAAACTGAGGCAGGGAGAAGTTAAGTGACTTTACCAGAGTCACACAGCTAGTGTGTCTGAGCTCAGACTTGAACTCCCCTCTTCTTTACTCCAAGCCCAAGCCCAGAGCTCAATCCGCTATAACACATAACTGCCTCATTCATCTCTGTGTCCACACAATAACTAGAACAAGCCCTGGCATAAAGTGAGGGGCTCAATAAGTGCTCTGATGACAATAGCTTGTGTGTATATCACCCTCTGGAATTTAACCAAGCTTTCCTTGCAAACACCAAATGAATCTTACAAGCATTATTACCTCTATTTTACCAAATAAATACCCTTTCCAGGTTCAATTTCATTCTGGGGCAACAAGATGGCACAGTAAATAGAGCTTGAGAGTGCAATCAAGAAGACGAATTTTCCTGAATTCAAATCTGGCCTCAGACATTTCCTATCTGTGTGACCCTGGGCAAGTCTGCCTCATTTTCTCATCTATCAAATGAGCTAGAGAGCACAATGGCAAACCACTCCAATATCTTTGCCAAGAAAACCCCAAAAGAAGGTCACAAGGAGTTGAAAATGACTGCACAATAAATCTTACAGAAAAGGAAACTGTGGAAAATTATTCATGGTCACATGCTTAGTAAATGGTAGAGTACAGTTTAACCAATTTATTATTAATAATTTGTAGCATTTATTATGTGCAAAGAGGGGAATCTAGGTGTTTCAGTGCTGGGCCTGAAGTCAGGAAGACCCAAGTTCAAATCCAGCCTCATACACTTAGCTTTGTGATCCTGAGCAAGTGGGTTGGTCTCTGTTTGACTCTGGAAAAAGAAATGGCAAACCACTCTTGGATCTCTGCCAAGAAAAACTAATGGACAGTATTGGTGGGATGTAGTCCATAAGGTCACAAAAAGTTAGTGACAGAATGACTGAATAATAACAATGTTCTAGATATTATACTAGACACTTTAGAAATATTATTTCATTTGATCCTCAGAACAACCCCGGGAGGTTGGTATTATTATCATCTCTATAGCCATAGAAACTGCAAGCAGATAGAGGTTAAATGACTTGCTCTGGGTTATAAAGCTAATAAGTGTCTGAAGCTGGATTTGAACTTAGGTCTTCCTGACTATAGATACAGATCTATATCCAGTAAACCACTTAGCTGCCTCTACTGTCTTATGGTTGAAAATTCAGTGTTCTTCCTACACTTCTCCATCTGCTCTGGATATGGCGGACAATGGACATCCCAGGGCAGAAAGCTCGTCCCTTTCCACTGAGCTTTGGGCTAGAGTGATGAGTCTGATCCTAATATTTGGGTTCTGTTGGGATGGGTCAAGGTTGGAGATGATGCTGTTCTCACTGGGACTTCATTACATGTTCTAGAAATAGGGAATGGTGAAGGTACTGATCTTGTATCACCTCTCAGTGGCTAGAATAGTGATTTTCACAGAATAAATAGCTCCAAATATTTGTTGAATGAATGATTAACTACACTTTAGTCCCCATCCAGATGGGGTTGAGTGCCTGGACAAGATGGCAGCTGCAGCAGGGCAGGAGTTGGGGAGAACAGGAGGAACCTCCCTCTGCAATTTTAAAATATTTGATAATCACAGCCTTGGAAAAGAGGACTGAATGACCTTCCTTGTCATTATCATGCCATCTTGACAGTTTGATTCCTTCCCAACATGCCCGTGTCACTTTCGCTTTGGCTGACACCTGAAATCTGCAGGTAGATTTTTGACCCCATTTCTGTTTTAAAAGCCTCAACTCATATGACCCTTTTTCTTAATAATCTTTTCTCCTTTGTTCTGGGAAACAGTTCTCTACAAGAAACTCAGAAAATTAGTCTCAGTAAATGACCTAAAACAATTCCCTGGAGAGGACAAAACTAGAGGTGGGAGGGTAGATGTGGGGATGAGGAAATCATACATCCATATCGCATATTAGAGCAAGAAGGAATAGAACTGAAATTAGAGATTATCTAGTCTAATTCCTTCATTTTGAAGAAAGGGGAAGTGACTTCCCCAAGGTCACACAGCTACTAAGTTATAGGTCACAGAGTCTCCAATTATAAATCCAACTGAGTAAACAGTCTTCTGATGATTGCAGCTGCATCATTCCACGGAATGAGACCACAAAGAGAATAATTGCTCCTGGAGAATCAAGGTTAAAGGCTGAGGCATAAAGGGAGGTAAACAAGAGAAGTCTTTCAGCTCAACAATTTGGAAAGTAATGGCGGGTGAGCGGTGGAGATGCATTATATGCAGGTGTACAGAAAGCACTTTGCGGAGATCCTCCTGCTCTGTCTCCCATTTTCCTTTGTCAAGAGGGCTTTGATTGAAGATGTGATTGTCTTCTGAAGAAAGGCTAAAATGCCACTGAATGGCAGGGGTGATCAGCTGTAACATGTTGGGTGCAACAAGAAAAGGGAATGCTAATGGATTTGTTCACTTAATAACAAGGGACAGAGACCTGGAAAAACCCTGCCCAACCAGCAAATTTAGTAGGAGAGCAGCCATCTGTGGCCCTCCATGGCAGGAGCTGAGGATGGGGGGGGGGGCAGGAGTTGACCACAGGCAGATGGGTTCATGGAAACTCAGCCATGACCTGAACTTGTCCTCACATTCAAACAAGATGGAGAAGTTTCTTGACACTCAGAAGTCAAGTCAAACTCCCATAGAGGATGTGCCATTTGACCAATGGTGGCTAAGCATCTGGGTGATCCACTCCTCTATTTCCAGACCCCAGGCACATGGCAGGCTGTCTCCAATTCCTCAAAGTTCTACCCTCTAGTCTGCCAGCCAGTCAGAGGAAAAAGGTTCAAGCCTCCCCTTCCTTCTACTGCCCCGTTTGAAAGTTCCACCAAGTTTCCCACCTGGAAATTATTATAAATATAAAAAAAATTTAATATCCCCAAATGAAGAAGCAGTAAATAAGCATTAAGTTATTTTCCAGGTGCCAGATACGGTGCTAAGTGCTGGGATACCAAAAAAAAAAAGGCAAAAATGTGGTCTCTATCCTCTAGGAGGTCCCATTTTAATGGAAGAGGACACACAAACAACTACAGAGATACAAGATCTATATGCTGTAAAGGAGAGGTGATCTCAACAGGAAAGCCCTAGCAACGTAAGGGACTGGGAAAAGGGCCTCCTGCAGAAGGTAGAATTTAAGTTAAGGAGCCAGGGGAGCCTGGAGGTAGTTAGTGAGGAGGGAAAGCATTCTAGGAATTTGGAAAAAGCCTTCAAAAGGGCATGGAGTTGGGGATTGACTGTCATGTTTAAGGAGCAGCAAGAAGGCCAGTGTTGCTGGCTCTTAGAAAATGTAGAGGGGAGTAGAGTATGGAACCACAGAGTGTCCTAAGCACCGTAAAGGAACATGGGGGTCTTCCACTCTAACCCCTTCAACTTACAAGGGAAAAAACTGATACTATCCCTATGATCAAGTCTGTTAAACTCTCAGGACCTTCTTCTTCATCTGTAAAGTGAAAGGTTTGGCAAAGAGGGTCTAGGAACAGAGGAAAGGAGAAATACTTCTTCCCTCACCAAGTGTAATATCAATAATGTCAGACAAAGGTTCTATATTTTTGTTCCTCTGACTTTGTTACAAGAGATATTTCTTTCAGGAGGATTGTGGGAGATATAAATGAGATATGCATCAATACAAAAAAATACTAATTAAAAATTATAGTAAAGTATAGTAAAAATTAAAAAAATTAAAAATATATGTATGTATTATAGAAATATATAGATGAAATCAAGGATCTGGAAGACACAATTCTTTAGGTCAAGGGTTCTTAATTTGGGGTCCACAGACCATCCATGGACAGATTTGGGGGTAGGGAGTCTGTGAACTTGGATTGGAAAATAAAAATTTTGTCTTTATTTCCACTAAATTTTTATATTTTAATATTTGTATTATATATCATATTATGCTATATAATGATATATTTAAATTTTAATATTTGGTTTCCTTTGTAATCCTATAAATTTTATTTTGTGCATTTAAAAACATTTTTATAAGAAGGAGTCCATAAACTTCTCTACACTCTAAGGGTCCATCACACACACACACACACACACACACACACACACAAGATTTAGAGTCCCAATAGTCCTGGAGGAAAAGCTTTGATCTGTGGTCTATGTCAGGGGCCCCTAATCTCTGATGTAGCTTTCCCAGGAGGAGGAGGTTTTTTTGGTCAGGGGGGGTGTCACAATAAATGGTCAAGTGGCCAAAACCGCCCAGCCAGTTACAGGCAGATTATAAGTCTGTCCCTGTTCTCCCAAGCAGCTAATTTCAATCAAAGAAGGAAATCAAGGTCCTCACCTTGTACCTTCCCATCTAACATGTGCACTTAAAGGAGCAGAGCTAGACCACATGGAGACTGATGGCATGTGCCCTGGTATTTCTGGGGATCAGAAATTAAAAGCTACATCCCGAGAGTTCCTTTTCAAAACAGCTAAATTTAGTGTCTTTACTGCAGGCTGCGCTGTTCTTGTCAATGTCACAAAGGGGAGCCAAAATCAGAGAGTTTAGGACGGAGAGAGGCCCCTGAAGGCAAACATCTCACTTTATAGATGAGTAAACTGAGTCTCAGAGAAGGCCGGTGGTTTGGCTAAGGTCACACAGCTCATTAGTAACAGAGCCAGGCTGGAATCTAGACTTACCCTAGTACAGAGTCCTTTTTAGTAGGTCACACTGACTATGGTAAGAGAGGAAAGGGCTAGACAATTGGGATTAAATGACTTGCCCAGGCTCACACAACTAGACCATATTGGAACCCAGGACCTCCCACCCCTAGGTCTGGCTCTCTTTCCATTGAGCCACCTAGCTGCCCCTTAGTCCTATTTAATGGTGAACTCATTGAGGAGAGGGATTGTATTTTGCTTTTTTTTTTTTGGCATCCCAGCACTTAGCACAGTGCCTGACATCTAGTAGGCGCTTGACAAATGTTTACCAACTGAGTTGTAAGCTAATAAAAATGTATTGACCCTTGAAGAAGGGAGAACAGCCTTCTCAGGTTGAGATTAAGTCCTATGTGTAAGTGGGGGCTAGCACAGTGCCTGACACAGATTAGGCACTTAATAGATACCTACTGATTTCTGGGAATAAAATCGAGTAAACCAGTCCACAATAGCAGGTATTTGGCATCTCTAGATGGCTCTTGGGTACTGGGTTAATTGCTGGGGATGCAAATCCAAAGAACAAAACAATTTCTACTTACAATGAAGAAGACAATTAGAGAATACTTGCTTCATCAGTCTTGTAGCCCCTTCTTATTTTGGTCCATTTCATTAATTCAACAAACATTTGAGAAGCACCTACCGTATACATAGAAGCACTGTGCTAGGCACTAAGCATGTAAGACAAAATTTCAAGTTCTTGTTGGAGTCAGAATGCAGATCAAAGCATGTAATTTTCACTTTAACTTATTTGGGCTTCTGTTTTGAAGATTTTGTTTTATATAATTCTCCCCTTATAAAAATGATCAATTTAGAAATATATTTTTCATGACAATATATGTATAACCCAGATCAACTTGCTTGCCAGCTCCAGGAAATGGGAGGGAAGAGAGAGACCATATATATTTTAGAAAACTTTTGTGAAAATTTGTTGTTACATGTAATTGGTAAAGTAAAATATATAATCAAAAATTAAAGTTCTTTGCAATAATATATATAAATACATTTATATATTACATATAAATATATAAAGAATAAAATATATAATAAAAATTAAAGTTCTTTGCAATAATATATAAATATATACTGAGAATAAAATGTATAATAAAAAATTAAAGTTCTTTGCAAGTGGGAGCTTCGCATCAAATTTAAATGACCCCTTAACAGTTGTATCATATTAATACGTTAGTCCTTAATGGCCCAGAGAAGAGAGGCTTTCAGATCTCTACAGCTGTTCTGTTATGAAGAAATTATTTACTAAAAAAAATCACCGCCATCATCATTATCATCATAAATATGTAGCAAATTGAGGTGTGCAAAGAACTTTATATCTGCTGTCTTATTAAAGTCTTCAAACAATTTTGTCAGGTATGCAGGTATCTGATATTATAAAATCTGTGTTGTTGTTCAGTCATTTCAGTCGTGTCCAGCTCTTTGGGACGGGACCCCATTTTCTTGGCAAAGGTCTTTGAGTGACTTGCCATTTCCTTCTCCAGGTCATTTTACATAGGAGAAAACTGAGGCAGAGTAAGTGACTGCCTGATTCCAGACCCGTTTTACAGACAAAAATTGCTAACATTTATATAGCACTTGAAGATGTTCAAAGTGCTTTCCATATATTATTTTATTCAACCCTCACAAGAACTTTGTGCGGCCGGCAGGTGCTATTTTACAGAATATCCCTCTTTCACAGAAACCCCAGGCTAGAGGAGTTCAATGAGTCTCTTAGGGTTTGTAGCCAGGGTCCAAGGCAGGACTGATTTCAAGTTCAGCCCTCTATCCACTTCTCCAAGCTGCCCCTTCAGGGTCTGGAAGCCTCTTTAGAAGGAACCTAGCCATGAAGGTCTGAAGGGGACCCCATCTCACCGTGCCCCCAGGCAGAAGAAAATCAGGAGGTCCATAAGGCTGGGCGGTTTGTGCCCAGCCAGTAACATACTCATTGAGTGCCTCTTCCGTGCCCAGGACTATGCCAGGCAGTGGAGAAGGCCAAGTGGAAGACAGATAACTAGCAACCCCAGTCATTCAACAGACATTTACCGAGCACCTATTATGTGCAAAGAGTGACATATCTCAGGCTGGGACTGCCAAGTGACCGATGAGTAATAGAGCCCGGGAGTGCCAGAGGAAGCAAGAGGAAGAAGAGGTCTCTTCGGGCTAGCGAGGCCCCCAGAGGAAGTGGGATTCCATAGAGGATCATAGGGGATTTAGAGCTGGAAAGGCTCAAAGGGATCGTCTGGTCCACACCTCTCCCGCAATAGCCCTCCCCCTTGGATGCCAGACATACAGCCCGTTGCCAGGCTCATACTTGAAGCCTTTCCAGCTTGGTAGGAGCTGCCGGAGCTTCTGCTTCACTACGAGGGGGGTTGGAAAGCCTGGGCACCTCCACACCATGATGAAGTGCTGCAGATTATTGGCCTGAATGCTACAAAGGCAACTGATGGAGTGGCTGAAGGATCATCAGCCCTTCAGGAAGGCTTCTGATATGGACCGTCCGTGGACCCTAAAGCAAATCATTTAACCTTTCTAAGCCTCAGTTTCCTTATCTCCAGTAATAATAAACGCTTCTGCTCTCTTACCCTCATTGGCCTCCTGCCTCCTCTCAGAACTCAAATGACAGGTCAAGGTTTATTCTCTCTTTGGACTCTGCCTTTCTCTCCCAGCTCACCTAGCCTTATCATGGCAATGAGCAGCAATGAGGCAAGAATCATGACGTATGAGAACCAGCAGGAGCTTTACAGGTTATTTAGTACAACTCCTATATTTTACAGGGGAGGAAACTGAGACCCACACCAGTGAAGTCATGTAAGTGGTCAAATCAAAACCACAAGCTCTAATCTGCTTTTTTATTCCTGCTAGGGACCTTAGGGACTCACTGGTCTATCTGCCATTAAAATAAACTCTTCTTTATGTGCTATCTCTGTTCATTAGAATGTGAGTTCCTTGAAAGCAGAGACTGTCTCATTTCTGTATGTTTATCCCTAGTGTTTATTCAGGCAGCTAAGTGGCACAGTGGATGGAATTTTAACACAGGAAAGCTTGAGTTTAAGCCCAGCCTCAGATGCTAACTTGATGGGTATACCCTGGGTAAGTCACATAACCCTTTTTGCCTCAGTTTCCTCATCTGTAAAATGAGCTGGAGAAGGAAATGGCAAACCACTCTGGTATCTCTACCAAGAAAATCCCAAATGGGGTCATGAAGAATTGGACATGACTAAAATGACTGAACAACAAAAAAGTATTTACTTGGCATATATCTGGTAATTAATGAGTGTTGTATTGCTTGGTTACCCCCCACGCCCGCCCCCCCCCCCCACCGAGTCAAGCTTAGAATTTGGATGACCAAAAGGATGGTGAAGCCCTCACCAAAAATCAAGAAGATAGGAAGAGGGGTGGGTTTGGGGGAAAAGAGGAGTTCTGAACATGTTCAGCTTAAGATGTCTATAGACCCTATAGTTGGAAATTTCCAATAAGCACATAATTATGTCAGACTAGAGCTCTAAATATAAAGAAATGATCACTAATGGAAACTGGTTTGGTCACTTATACAGAGAAAACTCAAGAAGGAAATTTTAGGCAAACCCACAATTAGAAAACATGATATAGATGATGAGCCAGCAAAGGAAATCGAGTAGTAGTCAGGCAGACATAAAAGAGAATGAAGAGAGCAATGACATAAGAACACAGAAAGGGGAGACTATTGAGAAGAAGAGGATGATCAACAGTACCAAATGCTACTGAGAGGTCAGGAAGAAGAAAGAAAGAAAATGGCCAGTGGATTTGGTAATTAAGAGATCATTGGTAACTATGGAGAGACCAGTTTCAGTTGAGTGATCAGATTAGAAGTTTGATTGCAGGGGGTGGAGATATGAATAGAAGGAAAGGGAGTGGAGGCAAAAAGCATACACAGCCTTTGTTCTCCCTTGGGCTTTTGCCTATGAAAGTGAGGAGAGATAGAGGACAATAGCTTCCAGGGATGGTAAGGTCAAGTGAAGGTTTTTTGAAGATGGGAGAGATGGGATGTGTTTATAGGCAGCAGGGATAGCTCTATTAGACAGGGAGGGATGAAAGATTATTGGAAAATTGGATGATTTAGAGGGTCAACATGCTGGATGAGGGAGGAGGGGATAGGAACAAGTTAGAAGGAAAGAGGCTGTTTATGATCAGGAGAAGAATCTCCTCTCCAAAAGAGATTGGAGTAAAAGAGAAGGTAGGAGATGATGTTAAGGGGTTTAGGGAAGTAGAGGGGAGGGAAGAGGAATCTTGCTGCAAATGACCTCAAGAGAGGTAAAATATTTTCCTAGTAAATTGTAGAGCAAGATGCTCTGCTGAGAGGGAAGGGAGATGAGCTGGCATAGAATGCTTGATGGGAGAAGGGAAGGCTTGTGAGATAGAAAGTTAATTGGAGAAGAATAGATTATTGTGCAGCAATGGTCCAGCTGAGATTAGCTGGTCCACCTGCAAGGCTGTGTCACTACCTCTAACACCATAGAGCAGTAAGTAAGTTGGAACAGAGGTGGTAGATGGTTGAAGAAATCTGGATTTGGGGTTTGGGAAGACATGAGCAGCAATAGGACAAGGGGACAAAGGATCGGACAGCAGAGGACATTGTCAAGTTGAATTGTCTCACAGTCAAGACTGGGAACATAAGGCAAATGAAGCCAAAGTCGGAATGGTGCTCTGGGAAAGCACTGAGGGACAGAGTGGCTCTAAGTCATAAAGAGGAAGAAAATTAAATACAAGATAAGTGAGACTTAGGGAGGGAGGTGATGACAGGAGGCGGCTCTTTCTACTTTACCACATATAGTTGGCAGCACAGTAGAACATATGCTGGGCCTAGAGTCAAGAAGACTTGAGTTCAAATATGGCCTCAGACCCTTCTTACCTGTGTGACCTTGGGCAAGTCATTTAACATGTTCACTGCAGCTTTCCCAACTGTAAAATGGGGGTGATCGTAGCATCTACTTCCCAAGGTTGTTGTGAGGATCAAGTGAAATAATATTTGTAAAGCTCCTGGCACATAATGAGCACTATATGCCTACTACCTATCATTATTACTACTAGAGGCTCCTAGGCGGTGATGTGGATAGAGTACTTGTCTTGGAATCAGGAAAACTCATCTTCATGAATTCAAATCTGACCTCAGTCACTTCCTAGCTGTGTGACCCTAGGTAAGTCACTTAGCTCTATTTGCCTCAAAAAGTACTTTATAAATTTAAAGCCATGCTCTTTGTGGTGGCAAAAAAAAAAAAATTGGAAAATGAAGGGATGCCCTTCAATTGGGGAATGACTGAACAAATGATGGTATCTGTTGGTAATGGAATACTATTGTGCTCAAAGGAATAATAAACTGGAGGAATTCCATGAGAACTGAAACAACCTCCAGGAATTGATGCAGAGTGAAACGAGCAGAACCAGGAGAACGACACGCTGTGGTACAATCAAATGTAATGGACTTCTCTACTAGCAGCAATGCAATGACCCAGGACAATTCAGAGGGACATATGAGAAAGAACACTATCCACATTCAGAGGAAGAACTGTGGGAGCAGAAACACAGAAGAAAAACAACTGCTTGATCACATGACTCGATGGGGATATGATTGGGGGTGTAGACTCTAAACAATCACCCTAGTGCAATTATCAATAATATGAAAATAAATTTTGATCAATAACACATGTAAAACCCTTTGAAATTTCAAGTCGGCTATGGGAGGAGGGTGGGGGAGGGAAAGGAAAGAACATGAATCTTGTAACCAGGAGAAAATATTCTAAATTAATTAATTAAATTAAAATTTCCACATTTAAAAGAAAAGGACTTTATAAACCTTAAAAGCACTACAGAAAAGCAAGTTATTATGAAAAGGAAATCCTACCCAAACAGAAATTGTAGTAAGAGATTTGGCAGTGGATTAGTTTCAGGGAACCAACTAAAGGAGAAGGTAATTACAGGTAGATTCTGACAAAAGGATCTGGATGTTTATCTTTGTATTCACTTTCTTACTACCTCAATACTATTCTTCTAGAACTTTGAGATTTTTCAAGCCCTAGGAAAATCAAAGAAAGATCAATAGAATATTCCATTTTGCAGCAAACCTTAGGTAAATTACTTCAACAGGACTCATTTTCCTCCTTTGTAAAAATCTGGATATTAAACTAAATTATCTCAAATCAATGAATTGATCAATTACTCTAAGGTTGCTTTCAGCTCCAATCTTCTTTGATTTTGATATTGCTGCTGTTGCTTAACTAGAAGTAATGTTGCCCCCTCCCAAAAGTACTAGGTGAGTGGTCTCAGTAACTAATTCATTTTGGGGCTTCAGATGCCCCATATGTAAAATGAGCTTAAGGAACTGGTTGACTAGCTATTACCAAAGTCTCTTCTAGTTTTTTAAAATCATGATTCTGAGGTTTCTTATATCCTCCATGACTGCAGAAGAACACATAACTTATGAATAAATGAGAGGATTCACCAGGCTATTCCATTTTTTTCTGGAAGTAATGATATATTGAAATAACTGGCCACCAGAAAAAGCACCAAATGGATATTATAATCTCTGAGGGAAGATGTCATGGGTTTCCCCCCCCTTCTTTTGTATCTCTCCTAACACAGTGTCCCCTTAAGGGACCTTACAAAGTGTGGGGATGACAGCAAGTCCACTTTCTAAAGCCAAGAGGTGTCTTCTCTCCAAAGATAAACATATGCTCTAGAACAGAAGCCTTCTGAGGGCAAACATTGCTCTGCAGAGTGCCTACAGCATGAAACCGGAGGAGTGACTATCAGGAACACATGGAAACACATAGAATCAAACAACTCTAGGCATTAATGGGATCCATGAAGAGCTCTATAATTCCACCCAAGTACCCAAAAGACCCATTTTTATTTCATTTTCCTATTGTTCTATTAAATCATGTCCAACTCTTCACTGACCCCATTTGGAGTTTTCTTGGAATGCTTTGCCATTTCCTTCTCCAGCTTATTTCACATATGAGGAAACTGAGGCAACAAAGATGAAATGACTTACCCAGGGTCACCTACCTAGTAAGTGTCTAAGGTTAGATTTGAACTCAAGAAGCTGAGTCTTCCTGACTCCAGCCAAGCCACTCTATCCACTGCACCACCTAGCTTCAGCAGCATCACAGTGTTCAAATTGGGAGGTACTAGAACAAAGCTCTTGTACCCATTCCCTTGATAGCACTAAACTAGACCAGCCTCTCCTACCTGCTGAGAGATTAAAAGAATCACCAAAAACTGGTCTCTTTTTGTTGTTGTTTGGTTGGTTTTGTCCTTCTCTACATACATTGACACTGTGGATCTCTGGTTAATTACCGTGACTCTATACATCTGGTTCAGTTCCTTTCAGATGACGAAGTTCTCATTGTTTCCCTTCCCTCTAGGACAGCTTCCCTGATTCTTGCTGAGGCAAATGCCCTGATGCCAGCAGGATAGAGCCCCAGGAAGTCCCTACAGCCTCATCCCAAGTTCAAATCCCCAGGTGGGTTTTGAACTGATTACATCAGAGATCGCTGGGTCAGCGCATTCATCAGGAACTTTTCAATCCTCTGAGGTACCTCATTGGGAAGAGTGCAAGGTTCTGGCTAGTTTTAAGTGTAATTAAAAGATTTTTTCTCCTCTCCCTCCTCCTCCCATCTTTGAAATACAGTTCCTGTGTTTTGTTTCCCAAAAGAAAATGCTTACAGCAGATGCAAATCCTCTTTGCTTCTGTGGCCTGGTTTATCTCTGATACCATTTCCACAGTCCAGAAAGGTTTTTAATGGGATGTGGAAAATGTCTTCCCCCCCCCACATTAATAACAATAATAATAATAATAATAAAATCTGAACCTTTTTTTAAATTTCCTTCAAATTGCTTTTTATAACACATTCAGCATTTTCAGGGACATAATTAAAACATCAAACAGTTTTCCTGCTGGTTATGCTTAAATTTGAATACTTTAGTTGGCCTCTATTATTAGAAATTAAAATAGACTAGAGTATTTATTAAGAAGATCCTCTTAAAGAACTATCCAATCAGATTTATTCTGTTTTGTAGAAAGACAAGCTCCATAATGTAAAAATACCTGTTTTCAATAAAGTTTGTAATGACTAACAGGAGAATACATTTTCAAAATTGAAAAAATATTTTTTCATTCACTATTTCCCCAATTTAATGTGCCTAATTTTCCCATACAACTCCATCCCTAAGGGGGGGAAATGTAGAAAAAAAAAAGCCCATTACCAATACATGAAGCTCCCTGTAGTCTGCTCTCTTTGGATGTAATTGCTATCAAGGAGCTTGGTAGCAGGGTAATTTTAGTTCAAATGAGTACATAGCCTGAAAAAGGATAAATTAACCTTTGTAGGTCTGAAATTAGATCCCAGTGAGGGATTGTTCTAACTAAATGTACATTGAGTTTGTAAAAAACACACACACACAAAACAACAAGTTGGGCAGTGAACAGCAGGTAAAAAAAATAGAAATGATGGAAATAAAAGTAATATATAGTCTAGGAAGGATGAAAGTCAAAGGTTTTCAGCTTTCTTCTTTTTTTTTTTCCCCAAGGTTACATCTCCTAATTGTTCAAAGATCTCTCACATCCTTGTAGCTGTATAAATTGCCATTGTTGTTCAGTTGTTTTGGTCATGTCTCTCTTTTGTGATCCCATTTGGGGTTTTTTCAGCAAAGATGCTATGGTGGTTTGCTACTTTCTTCTCCAGTTCATTTTTCAGATGAGAAAACTGAGACACAGGAGGTCCTGAGTTCAAATCTGACCTCAGACACTTCCTAGCTGTGTGGCCCTGGGCAAGTCATTTAAACCCCATTGCCTAGCCCTTACCTCTTTTCTGTCTTGGAACCAATACACAAGGCAGAAGGTAAGGGTTTAAAAAAAAAAACTGAGACAAACAGGGGTAAGTTTCTTGCCCAAGGTCACCCAGCTAGTAAATGTGTGAGGTTGAATTTGAACTCATTTCTTCCTCTATCCAAGCCTGACTCTCTATCCACTGTGCTACCTACCTACCCAGCTGTATAAATGGCTTGACAATAATATTAGTTCACTCTTGATGGGATAGAATAGTGTGTCTTAATAGATAAAAGGTGGACCTCAAAACCAAAAAGCATCTGGGTTCAAGTCCTACCCTTGATAAGCACTGGCTGTGTAATTCGAAGCAAGTCACTTAATCTCTCAGTGCTCTGGACAATTCTCTAAGACTACAAGTTACAGAGAATGTGCAAACCTACATTGGATAGAGGATGTTTCCTCACTCAGGGAGTAAGTAGTCTATAGACCAATGAAATCATGGATTCAGTTTTCAAGTCTATTTAGTAGATTCAAAGCCAGACTTGAGGTCAAAGTAGAACTGGGTTTAAATCCACTTACTGAGTGCTATAAGTTACTTAAATCTTATTGAGACTCAGTTTCCTTATATGTAAAGTGAGTCTAATAATACCTATCATACCTACCTCATAGGATTGTTAGATCAAAGAAGAGATATACCATGAAAAATTACATAAATGTCAACCATCATGAGGATGAATAATTATTACTTTTATCATTTATTATTTATTTATGTATTATTTATATTTGTTATCATTTTGATTGTTAGTATTATGATTATTGAGAGTTAAACCTTACAAAGTTCTTTATTTACTCTCTATGAAGAATATAATAGATAGCTTGTTACCATTTTTATTTTGCCTATGAGGAAACTGAGATCTAGCCAAGATGATGGGTAGGTTCCATGGAAGGGTTGGACTAGAGAAACTCTAAAGAACCTTCTGGCTCTAGGTCTGTGCTCTTGTGATTCTAATAGGCTCTTCAGAGGCCAAAGTAGAGAAAGTCAGCTCACAAGTCACTCTACCTATGTGCCCAGAACTGTGTTACCTAATAATATCTAATGATGTCTAGATTAAAGATGTCTAAGAGTAGGTGCTTGCCTTCAAAGGACTTATACCCTAATGGGAGGCAGAAGACACGAACAATAGTGGAGAAGTACCTGAAGAATAGTCCATGAGTTAGTAGGAGTTCAGAAGAGAGGAAAATTATTTCTGGATGGAGGGGAAGGGTCATGGAAGGAATGGCACTTGAGAAGAGTCTATAAGCATTCTTCTCACTAGGGGTTGGCAGCTTGTCCCAACATCCAGTTCAGCTCGGGATGCAATGTTGAGTTATGGGGGTGTATGAGTCAATTATCAAAAAAAGAGAAAAACAACCAAAAACATAAGGAAAGGAAAAAATGGAAAGAAAAAAGAAATAATTCAAAATAGACCCTATAGTTGCTTCATACCTAAGAATTAGTCCCAAATTCAGCCCCCACACAATTCTGTGGAGTCAAGGAAGAAAGAGCAGGCATTTTCTTGGTACTGGCTATTTGACCGGCACCATTGTTAGGTACCATCAGGGATGAGAAGGAGCCACATGGGTCACATAAGGTCTCCTTGTATGGTGATGTGGTCAGAATAGGTTTCAGGGAAGAAATAGGATTTACTCACAAAGTCAAGGGCTTGAGGGGAGAGTTCAAGGTAAATAATCCTTTTTTTTTTTTAACAAGCAAAATCAGGGAAGAAAGGGGAGAAGAAGGGGAGAGACAAGAAAACTGCATTCCTTGGCTGGGAATTTCTTGGCACATTGAAGCCAGAGAACAGATAGTTTCATTAGAAAGAGAGAGAATTCTCCAGTGACTTGGTTCCTTCTTCTCTCCACACCCTCTGTCCTTTTTAAGTACATCTTGGTCCCCGGCCCCTTTCCAATCCACTGCTGCTGGCCAGTTTTATTTTGGGAGGAACCAAGGCTTGGGAAAATCAGACTGCCAAATTCTTCCTGATGAAAGCCTTGCAGCTTCCCAGCTCCCCAATCTCCACCCACGCTTTGGGCTCACCCAAACCACTGGACTATAGGTTAAGAAGCTCAAATCCAGGTGCAGAGCCCACCTGCTAATGGGCCTCTTCCCCAACTTCGACCTGCCTGAGGGGTAAAAGAAAAAATGGATTAAGGGGGAGAGCAGAGGGGAATGAGTGCTTGAACACTTTTCTGAAGCCTCAGAATTTTGTTGCACTACCGTCCACCGAAGTAAAAACATCTCCAAGAGTATTCCCTGGAGCCTGAGACGGTTCTCTCATCACACAGGGTTCAAAGACAATGTAAGGCGTGAAGCGTAGCTGAAAGTGTCTGTATATAATAATGCCTGTATGATGTTGTTTTGTTTCTACCTTGCCTTTACCTGAGATATCTGAAGACATTGTTCGAGGCAATGAAAAAATATGAATAATGTGAGGCCTTGAGATCAAAATCCCTTTTTTTTTATTTCTGTGGTTGTTAGTAGCCGATATCCCACGCACATCTCTTCATTTCTAAAGAGGCAGGGAAATGCTGGCAAGATTAGGGAAGGGGCATTTTTTAATGTTTATTATTATTATTGTTATGAGCCCTTCTTGATTCTTGAAGATGTCGAGAGTATTTGATGTGGCAAAACCAATCACTGGAAGAAAAAATCCTGCAATTTAAATAGGAGATGAAAGAAGGTTTGCATATATGCATGACACAGAGCAGAATAAATTATTTACCACCTTCGAGGATGGCCCTAGCCACCAAGTGGTTGAAGACCACACAGAGATGCTGCCAAAGCTGGAGGACAGGCTTAGGCTCAAGATCTCATAGAGGTCCTTCATCCAGGCACAGAGATGATTTGAAATGATGGACGGTTGGTCTCTGCTTTTCACCCCTTGCTCTTTTCTGCTCATTTGACTAATACCTGCTATAAAACCCTTATTTTTTACTGGTTCATTTGATGATTTCTGCAGGTATTCAGATGGGAAGGCAGCAACATGAATGCAATCAGGATTTCTCCCAGTGATAATCTATTTACTGTAAGGAGGAATATCCAGGATTGCATCCAAAAGCTGACATTTCCTATAATGGAAAGAGCCCTGGGCTAGGAGGCAGAATACCTAAATTCTAGTCCTGGCTGCCCCCACCATGGTAGAATCAAATGAGGCCTTAGGGTGATCAATTTAGAGTTGGAAAAAACCTTCAAAGTCATCAAATTCAATTACCTCATTTTACAGATGAGAGAACTGAGGCTCAGAGAGAGGGAGTGATTTGCCTAGGTAACACATAATATCAGAGGCAAAATTTGAACTCGAGACTTCAGACTCCACATCCAATACTATCTCCATTAGATTCCACAGCTTTCCTGTCAATTTCTATAAAAAAAGATTTGAAAATTAGGAAATTGCTATATAAATATATTATTCATTGTGCTATATTTTATTTATTTTAAATTCATATGTATCATAATAATCAATGTATTCATAAATTAATGTTAACATAGTACTTTAACAACCTGAAGACTCTTGCATTTCTGTTCTTTTTCTGAATCAGATTGTAGTTCAAAATATTCATCACCTGATGACCAGCTGTTTGGCAATGAACTTCTATACTTGGCTAGTATGAACCTTGGACAGGAGACACATTGTCTGTTAGCTTTTCTATACTCTAAGTCAACGATTCTCAAACTTTTTGGTCTGAAAATTCATCTACTTTCTTTCAAATCATTGAGGATTCACACAAAAGAACTTTCGTTTAAAGGGGCTATATTAGAAAGCAAAGCATCCTTATTATGAAAATTGTTTAGAGCTGCAGTTCCCTCTAACAGGGTCTCATCTATCTCCCCAGGTCTCTGGACCGGTGCTTCAGGAACTGCTCTTCCAAGCTTTCCTGCTGTATTTCAGGATGTATCAAACCTGGTACTCTGTTGGCATAGCCTTGCTTCTAGCTATGATGAAGGTCTGTGAAGTGAGACAGCCTCTAGATCTTCCTGACTCTAAATCCAGTACTCCCTTTCTTCCATTTTAGGTTGTATTTCATTCAGATCTTCCTTCTTCCTTGTGTTGATTCCCAAACAGCTAATGAGGCCTTTGAGATAAGTTTGGAAAGGAAAGAGGAAAAGAATCTTTGATTTGGGGCTTTCTTGGGAGTTGGTAAGAGAAGAAACAATGGCCCTAGAAACTTTGTCTAGTGGTCTGACATCATAGGACTTTGTCTGCTTTTGGGTTGGCCCAGCTTGTAAGTGTCTTGGTTTTCATTTCAGTTGTAAATGTGAGCCTTTAAAAAATATATCATTTTTCCCATTTACACCTCAATTAGCCATTTATCCACTTACCTATTCCACAAACATGCACTGAGTCCCTGCTCTCAGCTCAAACACTACCTGTTGCAGGAAGCCTCTCCTGGTTCTCCTTGCTGAGACAGCCTAACCCTTTAAGATGTAACAGTTATTTATATACTCTTTCCCTCATTAAAGTATAAGCTTTTTGAAGGCAGGGACTGTTTTGTATTTCTTTTTGTGTCACTAGTCCCTAGCACAGGACTTGCCATATCCTAAAGGTTTAATAAATATTTGTTGAATTTAATTAAATTGAACTGTGTATCAAAGGGACAAGTGGCTTTTCTATTAATATATTAAAATATTCTTTAACACCCACCTAATGTTTGCTTTTCCATGGCCCAAATTATTAATTCTTCAGTAGTATTCTATGACTTACAGCCATCAAGCTCCTCAGAACACTATTAATGTAAAAAGATGGGCCTTTATTTCAGAGATAAGTTAATATTATTAAATGCACAGCACAATTTCCTACAGGTATTTCAGCATACTCCTCTATTCGATACAAGGCCAAGGACCATCTATATCCAAGACATGCATACTGACAGACCAACTCTATGGACTATCCATCCAAATGCATCTTATTGATTAAACAGTCATTCTTCATCTACTTTTTTGTGGATAGTTGAGGTAAGGGGTTTTGTGTGGTTAAAGATCTTGCTTAAGAGATTCTGGAGAAATCTAGAGTTTGATGCATTCAGTACAATGTTATTTGCAAACTAGAACAGTTAAAGAACCTCACTTTATAAAGACCCTCCATTCAAGATAATCTGGTTTAATTGGACCTCTTGCCACGGTTTCTATAAACTTTTCCTTTTCTGTTCAGTATCTTATTCCCTGGCTAAATCCCCTATAGAAAATTTATGAGAAAACACAGAAAAGAATAACACAGACTGAAGGGATCACATATCCATCAAAGTATTCATTGATGCCTGGACATACCAAAGAATTGCAAAGAAATATGAGTAAACTTTTTGTAGTGGCAAAGAACTGGAAACTTAGGGGATGTCCATCAGTTGGGGAATGGCTGAACAAGTTTTGGTATATATTTGTAACGAAATACTATTGCTATATAAGAAATGATGAACAAGATGAATTCAGAAAACCCTGGAATGACATATAAATTGATGCAAAATGAAATTATCAGAGCCAAGACAGTAATAGATATATAGTAGCAGAAATATTGTACAATGCTCAACGGTGAAAGGCTAAACTATTATAAGCAAAGCAAGGTTCCATGATGAATTCCAAAGTATTAATGATGAAAAATGCTATCCACAGCTAAAGAAGGAACTGTTGTAGTCAGATTGCAAATCAAAGTGTTCCATTTTTTCCTTTATTTCTTTCATGAGTGTTTTATTGTGTGTGATGTGTATCTTTTTTCATGGCATGAAGAATATGGAAATATTGCATGACAGGACTTGTATAATCTATATCACACTATTTACCACATTGGGGTGCAGGGAGAGGGCAATGGAGGGAGAGAGAAACTGAATCTCAAAATATCAGATAACAATTGCCAGAAATTGTTCCTCCATGTAATTGAAAAAAAATTTTAAAAGCTAATTAAAAAAAGAAGTATGAGCAAAGTCTTACAAGATTGTTGTGAACAGAGTGATCACTTTTAGCCAAAAGGATTTAGGGAAGGCTTTTTTTTTAAGTTGGCATTTGAAATTGGCTTTGTAGGTGAGGAAGGATTCCAATGATTAGAGAGAATGGAATATTCAAGGCAGAGAAGACAAGGTGAACAAGTGCACAAAGAAGAAGAAGAGTAAGATGGGTTTAGACCAGGGTTTAGTCTGTAAACTACTACCCATGGGCTAAGTCTACTTACCACCTGTTTTGTTAAGGCTCTTAAAAATGTTTTTTTTATCATTTTATCATAAAATTTTTTTAAACTATTCTTTGTTCACAGATCAGACAAACATAGGAGCCATCATTTGTCAGTTCCTGGTTTAGATGATAGTGAGCAATGTAATTTAGCAGGAGTACAGAAAATATGAAGGACAACAATGTTAGACAAAACTAAGAATGTAGGCTGCAGCCAGATTTTGGAAAGCTTTGAATATAGGGATGCCAAAAAAATGTATGAAACTATTGTTGGTAAAGTTATTATCTCTAATAGTGACCACCAAACATCATGACTTTGTATAATCCATAGGAGGATGAGGCATATATAAGGGTAATTTAGGTCAGAGTGAAAGTGTTGGTCTTAGATTTTGAAAGAGGCCCAAAATTGTGCAAGAAGTAGCATTGAGGCAGTGGAAAGAATACTGAAACATGAATTGATTTGTTTCAATTGTCTATGTTTATCTATTAAGGGAAGAAAAGGTAATGAGAGAGAAAAGGAGAAAGGAGGAGAAAAAGAGGAAGAAAGGAGAGAGAGGAAAGGGAGAGAGGAAGGAAGGGGAAGGGAAGGAAGGAAAGACAGAAAGAAAGAAAGAAAGAAAGAAAGAAAGAAAGAAAGAAAGAAAGAAAGAAAGAAAGAAAGAAAGAAAGAAAGAAAGAAAGAAAGAAAGAAAGAAAGAAAGAGAGAAAGAAAGAAAGAAAGAGAGAAAGAAAGAGAGAGAGAGAGAAAGAGAGAGAGAGAGAAAGAAAGAAAGAAAGAGAGAGAGAGAAAGACAGACAGACAGAAAGACAGATAGACAGACAGAAAGAAAGAAAGGAAGGAAGGAAGGAAGGAAGGAAGAAAGAAAGAAAGAAAGGAAGAAGGAAAGAAAGGAAGAAGGAAAGAAAAAGAAGCACTAATAACAACCTTAAATTAGAAAAAAAATCTGTTGGAGAAAAAAATTTTAAATTAAAAAAAAATCCCTAATCAGGGAAGTGTCATAAATATATACATATTTTAAAATGAGCACAACAGAACTTCACATTCATAGACAATTTTTTCTTTGTATATTAAACTGCCTTCTTGTTGATGATTGCTAAATCCACAATAAAAAGAAAAAAAAATTTAAATGAAAGAACAGAGAACTTGGCATGCAGAGACCTGCATGTTAGTCCTAATATATCTGTTGCTTATCTTTGGTCACATTACCTCCCCTCTCTGGGTTTCGTCCTTACCTGTAAAATTGAGGTGGGCAAATGGAGTAGACCTGGAAGGTCTAAGGTCCCTTCCAGCTGTAAATCTTGTACATCTCTAAATGCTTGGGAGCCAGTAGAGTCAGAAGGTTGACTGTCTGTAGCTGTCTGACATGTATGAACAAGTATGTAGATAGAAATGTCTACAAGGTAAAGATACAAACATTTGGGATGTTTACATTTCTTTTCACAATGAACTGTATGTGAAACAGGGCTCAGAATCCTCAAGAGCTTAGGATGTCTGGATCCTGATTTCTTTTTCTTTTTTTTAACTTACAGTTTGGGTTTCTTTTTCTTTCTTTCTTTTTTCTTTTTTTAAGCATAAACTCAAAACACTTTGTACCTCATCTGGGGACAATAGATGGAATAGCTGAAGGCTATTCTAGGGACCAGGCTTGGCAGCAAATAATGAAAATGTCGAAACAGTCATTCTTAATTGGATCTTGAGGAAAAGTAGCCCAAACAATCTGTGTTACTTCAAATAAAAGGAAAAGTAGTGCCCAAGTATGAGTGAGATCCAACCCATCCCTTGGTCTTTTCTCTTTAGGTCTTCTGAGGAAAGGTACTCCCCTCCCTTCAGGCGGATGACCCCAGTTTGGGGTTGTCTGGTGGGTGGTCTTTACTGGGATACAAAGAACATTCCTGAAACCTGACGAACCAGATAGCAATCACCTAACATCCCCTCTCACTCAGGGCGTGTGCCCCAGCTGTGAGCTGAGATGTTTTGGACCTTAGGAATAGAGTTGACCTCGTCAACCATCCTTAGACTGAAGAACTGGGTGACAGCCTACCCTAAGGCTGGGTGATTATCTGCTTGGACCTAAAAGCTAAAATTTGTGAGAGGCACAAAGCCCTAGATATTAGCAATTTCTGCTTCTCTTTAGCTCTGCCTTGAGCACAGTGACTTGCATTTGCATGTAGCAGGCCCTAGAAAAATTGAATTAAATTTAATTGAGTTGAACTGAACTCAGAGAGGGAGAAGATTTGAGCTGGTGGAGAGAGAAGAAAAGTGTCTTAATCATAACCAATATTTATACAGCATGTCCCAAAAGTCTTAATGCAGTTTTAAGCTTTCGTAGCTATTAAAAGTTTAAGCTTTGATGGCTTAAAACCACACCAAGGCTTTGGAGACACCCTGTATTGCCCTTTACGGTTTAGATACCACTTTACAGCATTCATATTTTGAGTCTCATAATAATATAATTATATATATATATAAAATATAAAAAAATAACATAATAACTGTGTGAGGCAAATACTACAGGTATTATTACTCTATTTTATAGATAAGATACCTGAGATTCAGACTGTGACTTGCCCCTGATCACAAAAATAAGATAATGTGTCTGAGGCAAATTTTCCTGACTACACTAAGCAGATCTTCCTTTCTTCTGAAGAACTGAGGTGAAACAAGTGGAATTTATCCAGGTTAGACAAGAATCAGGCACCCTGTATTTGATCCTGACAGCAATAATAGAGAAATTGGAGAATGAGTTTCCTGCTCCCGAGGAATTTACAATCTAATGGGAAACACAGAATTTATTTTTTTACTTTTTAATTTTTTTTTCAAAAAAATATAGAAACAAATTTTGACAGTTGTTAGCTTACATTTTAAGATTCAGATTCCCTCCGACCCTCCTCCCCAGGCATTAAATAGTCTGATATAGGTTATACCAGCATTGTCATGCAATACAGATTTCCATATCCCTCATGCCATGAAGGAAGACATATATTGCATGTAAACTAAAAACATCATGAAGTGAAAAATGGAATGCTTTGGTCTACAATCAGATTTTTCTTCTTCAAACATGAATAGCAGCTTGCATCATGAATCCCTTAGGGTAATCTTGGAAATTTGTTTTGCTGATAACACACACAGTTCATCAACATACACTATTTCTGTTACTGTATACAGTGTTTTGATTCTTCTTCCTTCACTTTGCATCAATTTATATTTCTTTCCAGGTTTGTCTGAGCTCATCCAGTAGAATTTCATTACAGTCATGTTCCACAACTTGTTCATGGACGTCCCCTCAGTTTCCATAGAATAGGAACAGTAACACATTTTTCTGAGGACTTTCCTCACAACCCCAAGTATTAAGGAGAGATTAAGTGATCTGCTCAGGTTTGCCCCCATAACAAGACGTGTAACATTTAATTTAGTTTCTCTAATAAAAGTATTATATTTTATGAGGTTTATTAAAGGTTATTAGAAATCAAGGATAAAGAAATACAAAAATAAGAAAAGCACGTGCCTAGGGTTGATTTAGCCCATTCATAGCCTAATTACTACATGTTGCAATGTTTCAAGTTGAGGAAGAGAGAGGTCAAAGTAAGCGTTGCAGCCAGTTTAAATATAAATTGAATTCTCAACCAGGTGGGGACTCAGGTGAGATTATAGGGAATTCTGGAGAGTACCAAGGACTTCTGGGGATTGAAGTCTGGGGTTCAAATCTCCATTTTTACACATGGAAACCAGAATACCAATTCTGATCTCTCCTAAGCTCAGGGTCAGCTTCCACTATAACACACTGCTTCACCTGATGGAACTAATAAATATGTAAAGGAATCAATCAATCAATTAACAAGCTGAGCACATACTCTGTGTCAGATGCTGTGTTAGCATGATGGATCTAAAGAAAAATGAAAATAATCCCTGCTCTCATGAAACAACATGTATAAATATATATATGTGTATATATATATATGTATATATATATATATATGATATACAAGGTAGCCATAGAGGAGAAGGCACTAGTAACTGCAATGCAATCATCCCTATTCTTCTGTCCTTCTATCTATATTCTATTCATCCTCTCCAGATTCAGCTCAAGGTATCTTTCCTTGAAGAAACCTTCTTTGAGAATCCCTGATCCATTTTGGCAATCAAAATCCTTTGTAACCTAGTTTCCTTCTACCTTTCCAGGCACTTTATACCTTACTACCCACCATGTACTCTTCTCAGTGCCTCTGGCCAATGGGATAAACCCTATGGTTGTTCTATTAACAAGGTACTCCATTACTAGGCTCCCAGCATTTTCTTTGGCTGTCCTCCATGCCTATAATGCTTTCTTTCCTCAATTTCCACCTACTGACTTTCCTAGTTTCCTTCAAGTCCCAAATATAATCCTGTCTTCTAAAGGAAGTTATTCCCAACCCCTCAATTGTAGCAACTTCCCCCTGTTAATCATTTCCTATTTTTCCTAAATAAAATTTACTTCATATATATTTGCATGTTGTATCCCCTATTAGATTGTAAGCTCTTTGAGATCAGGAACTGTCTTTTGCCTATTATTATATCCCCAGAATTTAGCACACAGGGTACACAAATAGTACACAAATAAAAGTTGGTTAGGAGAGTAATCTAAACGCCTACATCTGTAGTACATAGGTTACCCTTAATTGTAATGAATCTTGTTCTGTTTGCTAGTTTTCTATTCATGTTAGTCTAATTTCCCCAACTACAGTTTTAGCTCCTTTAGAGACAAGAGACAATCTTTTACAGGAAAATCTTAGTAAGATTTTCTTTTTCTACCCTAAGGGGTTAACCCTTTAAAGAAGGCACACAAGTATCCCAGAGGACATCTAAGGTACAGGTGGCTGTGTCTACCACTAGTCTACAGCACTGTCTTAAGTCTCTTCATCATTGTCTTTCTTCTTTTTCACCTGTCATAATTTTGACAGCTTTCTTTCTATTTCCTTTTCCTTCTAATTTTCTGCTCTTTTTTTTAACTCCTGTCACTTTCCCCAAACTTCTCTGTTTTAGCATGGAAAAGCTTTCTTCTATTAGATATCAATAGCCAATCAGAGATTTCCTTTACATCTGGTTAGTGAGTGAACCAATAAGGGTGCATGGTGAAGGAAAGATAACTTCCAGGTCTTTTGCCCTTCCTGACAGATTTTGTCACCACTCATAGCTTTTCTGTTCTGCCCAAACTGCTTTCTTCCTCTTCCTCTCACTCCACTCCTTTTTCAAGTTTGGTACTTTTTCCAGATATCAAATGTATAGATATGTCTGTATCTCCCATAAGATCCTAAGAGTTAGAAAGGATCCTAGAGGTCATCTAATCAATCACCTCATTTTAGAAATAAGGAAACTAAGATCCAGAGGTTAAGTGACTTATCCAAGGTCTCACAGGTAGGACGTGAAAGAGCCAGAATTCCAGACCCTCTTTCATTTCTTTATATGGGTATGCCAGCTGCCTATCATAGTTCTTCAAAGGCTGGAAAGCCCGGTGTCAGCCTTTAGGTGGGACTTGCTAACTGATCCAGCTTTGACTGAAGACTTTATTGAGGTAGAGATTTAGTGAATGCCAAGTAGGAGTTTGTTTTTTTCCCAAGCCCAACCATTGCATGATAGGATGTGATTTACTGCAACACTTCCCAACCAATTGAAAGGTAGTGAGAGCTTTGATGGGGATACAAAGTTTTTAGTTTGGGTTTATTTTCTTCTTTTCTTTTTTGTTTAAATTTTCCAAAGACGTTTGACATCAGAAGCTTCTGGAACCAAGGGCTTGGTCTCTGTGACCTGGCCCACCAGGCGGCAGTATACCCAGAGAACAACTCCGTCATTGCCAAGGGTACTACTAGGGCCCTGTGCAGATAATTAGCGCAGCCAAGGAGCAAACAAATATTTGCCCACTGTTCCATCTGCGTGATTCTCATTGAGGCCTGGGAGCCAGGGACTGACTCTCTCTCCACTGAGGTGCACGCCTGCGTGACTGGGGAGACATACGGGGAAGATAAAAATGCCGGCTGCTGAAAGAAATGCCGAGGCACACTCTGTGAACCGCCTCTGATTTGCAAATGAAATTTCTTCCCACAGACAATGCAGGCAACATCAGGCTCTGATTGAAGAGCCAACTCCTCAAAGTCTCAAAGTCAGCGGCGGCCGCCAAACCTCTAGCCACCGAAGGCGGAAGGCAGAGATGGAAATAATGAACTGCATTAGCTAAGAAATCGAAAGAACCATCTCTATTAGACAGCTGTTAGGGTCAAAAGGAAACCAGACAGGAGACACCAAGAGGAAACACGGGCTCCCCAGAATAATTGCCGTGCAATTAATAACCAGTGAATCACCATCCTCGGTGGATGCGGGACCTTGGAAGCAACCCGCGAAGGAGAGGATAGCCCTCGAGTCACTTACTGGGCAGAAGAATCCACAATTCCCTTTCCAAACTTCATGTCCACGAGGCAGAAAGAAGCATCATCAAAAGATGGGTCAATAAGATCCTGTAGCTTAAAAAAAGTCAATACCACCGAAATAAACAACGACAGATCGAGCGCGTCACCTGGAAACCTGGCGACCGGTTGAAAGGATTTCCTCCCCCGTTCTGAAACGAGGTTGTTTTCTGGACATCGAATTCAAAGGGCAGAAACAAGAGTTTAGGAGCGGATGAGTGAAGGCAATTTAAGAGCGACAGGAAGGAGCCCAAGGGGGTAAGGGAGAGAAGATGGTTCTGACCAACCAGTCCCCATAATTGGCCCACATCTCAGTCCTTCAAGGTGAGGATTGGCTCCCACCTTGCCTGATCCTCTTTTCCTACTTTCTTAGTCTTTGAGGTTCAGTCCAGGCCAGAAGCTATGGTGGCAGAAAGAATAAATATTTCTTCAAAGTTAGTAACACCTGCAGGCTACATTTATGACAAAGCAGCTGACCAAAATTATTTGGAAATAGAACTATTGATCCATTAAAAACTTCTAATAGGTTTTTTGACAGCTTGTGTTTGTATATTTCTGAAATTTCCCCTTGGTCTGCTTTGTCCCCTGTCTTCCAAGGGAGCTATTCCTTAGAATGATGAATTTTAAAAATAATGAGGAAGAAGAGAGGAGGAAATCAACAATACTAAGTGTAATATTTAACAATGTAAAGAAAAATCTGTGATTGTCCGGCACCTGAAGGTCCCACAACTCTCTAAAGGAGTTGTGTTAGTGGGGAGGTATCTCTTCATATCTCTTCTTTGGAGCCAACCTGGTTTTATATAATTTTCCAACATTTACTTTCAATTATTTTGTAGTAGTTGACTTTTCCCCCCCTCCGTGCATTGCTGCTGTATAGTCTTCCTCTGTCCCTGCTTATTTCATTTTGCATTAGTTCTTGTAATATACCTTAGATTTTTATTCCTTTCAGGGAATCAGGCCTGCAGGTGTGGTGAGTTTTATTTAAAGCCTTTTCTGTCACCAAAGGCTTTGCAGAATGACTGGGTTTTCACTTAAAAAAATTTTTTTTTTTACCCTTCTCCTTTCCTAAAGCCCTGGGTGTGCTATAATTCTGTCTGCATTTTAATGGCATTAGGAAAGCTTACCTGTCAGACAAGGCCTAATACTTATACTGGAAAGCTAAGTGGAAAAGAGCCCAGAGCAAAAGGGAAGGGGAAGGATAAGCTAGGGCATTTAATTTATCCATTCATTTAATAAGTTCATTTCAGCCATTTAATATGTTCAAGGCTTTGGGTGAGGCATGAGGGGAAAACAAGGCTAATAAGATGTAAATAAGCCCAAAATGAGGATAAATAAGATGTAATCTGACCCAATGGATCTTATAAGATAGCAGAAAGGATGCCTCATGCTCCTAACTGCTATAGTACAAAGTATAAATAATGAGAGGTGCAAATGAAGTCCCATGTTCTTTTGGATATCTGAAATTGATATTATCCTATCAGTGGAAAGGCATTAATGGAGGAATATTTCCATCTTCTTTGAGTACTAAGGAACATGGACTTTTCCATCATCGTTATTTATATACCACTTTAAAGTTTACAAAGTGTTTTACAAATAATATTGTCTTGGTTTATCTTCAGAACAACCTTGGGAAATAGGTACTAGTATTAGCTCCATTTTATTTTATTTATTTATTTTTATTCATGGAATTTATTTACAAGCGGCTCAACCTTTCCCTCCCCTCTCTGCATCACAGAAGGCATCTTCTGGGAGACAGATATGTATATATAGATTATATCTTTCATGTTTCTATTTTTCAGTTCACTCTGGAGGTGACATTTACAAGTTATCCTTCAAGTATTAAATCTGTAACCATATATAATGTTCTTTTACTTCTACTCACTTCACTGTTCATTATCTCATGTGGTTCTTTTTTAATTGACCTGCTCATCATAGTATTCCATCAGAAACTTATACCACGATTTGCTTAGCCATTCCCCAATTGATGGGAAACACTCAGTTTCCAGTTCTTTGCCACCACAAAGAGACTTGCTATAAATATTTTAGAACATATAGGTTCTTTTTGTTTTCCTCTAATCTTTGGAAACAGACCCAGCATCATAATATATTGCCCCATTTTACAGATGAGGAAACTGAGGCAGACAAAAAAATTAAGTGATTTCAGAGTGTCTGCAGTCACATTTTAATTCATATCTTCCTGATCAAGGTCCAGTGTTCTCTCATTATGTAATGTCTTCTCCAGTAGAATATGAGGTCCTTGAGAGCAGGAACTAGCTTTTCTATTTGTGCATAGGAAGTAATTAATAAACATTTTATTCGTTTAATCTTTCTTTCATGTGAAGTCTGAGGAAGGGATAGTCATTCTTTTTTTGAGCTGCGGGCAGAGGGTGATGTCTGAACTGGGCTTTGAAGGGTTTGTTTTTTTTTTTTCCTAAACCCTTACTTTACATCTTAACAACAACACTAAGTATTGGTTCCAAAGCAGAAGAGCAGTTAGGGTTACACAAGTGAGGTTAAATGAGTTGCCCAGGTCACATAGCTAGGAGGTGTCTGAGGTCAAATTTGAAGGCAGGACCTCCTATCTCTAGACCTGGCTCTCTATCCCCTGAGCCACCTCACTGCCCCCTCGAAGGTTTTTTAGAAGATGGCAGAAGGTAAGAGTGGAGAGGAAGCCTGTGAATCAGGTTATAACTTCATTAAAGAGGGTAGGAAAATGAGGCAGAGATCAGGAGATGGCCAACAAAGATGAGGAGAGATTATTATGACTACCTGGACATCCTCCCAGTCCATCCTTTTCTCTCCCCCTGGATTCTGATCTTACCAATGACAGATCAGAACTTTCTCAGGGTCCGGGGTGGCCATGTCAGGGAGAGAACACTACTATTACTGAAGACAACCTCTAAGTATCAAAATGGAAAGAAAAATGTGGAATATTCTGAGTCTCTCACTAGACCTGAATACTTACAAATCTCCAATTTCCTACAGTCATGCCTTCATTGCACTGGGAATGAAGGTTCTGACTCATTACTAAAGTTCATGTCAAGTGACTGGGGTTAGGCAAGCTCTACAAATTACTCCTTGAAAATTGGTCAAGTCTTGGTACTGATATTTTAACCAACTCAACTGATATGGAGAAGAAGGCACCCAGCCCAGGCCAAAGACATTCCCCATTCCCCTTCTTCCCCCAGCTAACCTCCCTAAGAGATTTTCTGTACAGATTTAAGAAACCATTGGCAAGCAAAAGGGTCCACTTGGTAGGATTTAATTTTTTCCCCACAAAAAAGTTATTATTTAATGTATCCTTGCCTTTTGTCTCACCCTCTTTTACCCTCATCAGATATTATTTTTCACATTCATTTTCCTCTCCTCAAATAGACAGACTATCAGGGAAAGAAAACAACCACTTCATTGCCAAGAGGAACCTTCTAGGAACATGTTTCTTGGGCAGGTTTTCTAGTTTTTGTAGTTTTGGTCTAAGGTAAGTCAAATGTTAGCAAATATTTTGTCTGGGGCAAATTCCCAGAGAAAACTGAACAAGTTAGTGGAAGGTTAGAGAAAAGCCCCTCCATCATTCTAACTTTAAAAAAAGACATTCAAAGAGAGGTCTTACTGAAGTATGAGAGATCTTTAACCAAACAGGTAATATCAATGCATGTTGCTACTTTTGATAGGGCCTGGGTGACAGGAGTGGGGGCAGAAATGGAAGTTCAAAAAACAAATTCAGAAGAGACAGAGGGAAGAGCTTTGTCACTCAAAGAATAATAAATGTTTGCAATGGCCTACTGGGCAAGGCTGTTGAGGCAGAGACAGTGGGTTCTTTCAAGAAGCAATTAGATGCTATCCTGGGGGAAACACTGTATTACAAGAGACATGCATCAATGTGGTGAATGGCTTTTCTCATTCCAAACGAATATTCCCTATGTTCTTTTTGCCGGTGCATCCTCTTAAGGGTCTGCAACCCCAGTGGATGATAGGAATTCTGAAATTAAGCCCAGCAGTGTTCCCTACAAAACTGGGCCAGGAGAAATATGCTATTTGGGCAGAATTGCCATGCCCCACACCTGCCTATGAGGGAATTTTTTTTTAATATAATTGTTCTCTGAATCCTGATAAACACAGGAAGGAGAGAGAAAAACAACAGACAAGTCCTGATGGGGCATTCCATCTGCTTCATCCCCGATTCAGCACAACAAACATGTATTAAGTGCTTGCTAGTACAATAGTCTTCTAAATGGTCTCCCTGTCTCAAGTTGATCCCTACTCCCACCCATCCTTCACTCAGCTGCCAAGGTGATTTTCCTAGAGTGTTGAACTGACCCTGTCATTTCTCTACTCAATGAGCTCCAGGGGCTCCCTAATACCTCTATTATGAAATACAAATTCCTCTTTTTCACTGTAAAACTTCCTCATCATGTAACCCCTTCTTACCTTTCAAATGAGTGAATATATAAAGTATTTTGTTTCCTTCTTGCCTGCAGGTTAAAATACATTTAAAGCCCTTCACAGTTTAGTTCCAAACTGATTTTCCTAGACTCAGACATTACTCTCCTTCATGCACTATTCGTTTCACTTGTTCATCGCGATACATGAACATCAGATTCCCTAACTCCTCTACTTTGTACTAATTGTCCTCCATGCCAGGACCGAATGCCCTCCTCACCGGTGCCTCAGAGAATCTCTAAGTCCTGTAGGCTCAGTTCCCTAGTAACAACTAGAATACTTTGGATGTGTGGTAGGTTCTTCTTTATTTAAAAAATAAGCTGTTATTACTATCTTCTGTTTTTTATATTATCATAGTTATCCCCAGTATTCTTTTTCTTCTCCCAAAGAGCCATCTCATGTGATAAATAATATTTGAAGAGGAAAAAAATCAACACAACTAATCTATAGGCTGAAAAAAGTCCTAAAACATGCGCCATGTGTAACACCTGTAGACCTCATCACTATGAGGGCTTGTATTGGGAGTGTCCTCTCATATCTCTTCCTTTTGAATCTTATATCATTTTTATAATTTATAATTTATTTATTTATTATTTTTATTTATATTTTTATAAATTTATTTATAATTTATATATATTATAAATTTATTTATAATTTTATTATATTCATTTCTTATTTTCTTAGTGGGTAGTTGTTCTTTACATCTCCATTATTGTAGTTAGGGTATATTATTTTCTTGGCTCTGTTTACTTCACTCTGCATTGGTTTATGTAGATCTTTCCATGGTTCTTTATATCTATCACCTATATCATTTCTTATAGTACTATAATATTCCATTGTAAAAATTAAATCAGTTTCTCTACTAAAAGTATTGTATTTTTAGAGGTTTATTAAGATTATTAGAAATCAAGGATACAAAATAATAAACCACGTGCCCATGGCTGAAAGACAAATTCAGAACCCCGGCCCTTGGTCTACTTACTACATCCTTGTAATCTCCGAGTACAGGAAGAGAGGGAGTAGGTGTTAGAGTCAGTTTAAATACAAATTGTGATTTTGGCCCAGGTGGGGATTCAGATGAGATTATAGGGAATTCTGGGAACTGCCAAGGACTTCTGGGGATTGAAGTCTGGGGTTCAAATCTCCATTTTTACACCATTACATTCATGTAGCCCAATTTATTTAGCCAATCCCCAATTTATGTACATCTTTCTTTGCTATCCCCAAAAGTGCTGCTATAAATATTTCAGAGTATATGGGGGCTTTATTCTCATTGGTGATTTTCTTAGAGTATAAACCCAATGATGGAGCCTATGGTTCAAAGTATATTGACATTTTAGTCGCTTTATTTTGATAATTCCAAATAGCTTTCAAAAATCGTTGTCAGTTTACAGCTCCACAAAGAATGTATTCCTGTGTTCATCATTCCACAATCCCTCCAACAGTAACTGTTAGCATTTTTTGACATTTTTACCATTTGCAGGGCCTGAGGTGAAACCTTAGGATTGTTGTGATTTGCATTTCTCCTATTATTAGTGATCTGGAGCATCCTTTCATGTGATTATGATTATTTTTGCAATTCTTTTGAGAGTTGTTTCTTCATATGCTTTGACCACTTGTCTATTGAGAAATGACTATTAGTCTTCTATATATTTATTAAGTGTTTATTCATTGTGGGTACCAAACTTGTATAAGAGAAACCTGATACAAAGCTCTCCCCACCCATCCATAATCGGAATTTGACAACCTCCCTTTTTACTTAGATATATTAATGTAGTCTGCAGAAGTTTCCAGTTTCAAGTTATCAAAATGATCTATTTTACCCTTTTGTCATTGCCTCACAGAGTAGGCTTTTAATAAATATTTGTTAAATTATTTGTGGGTTCAGATCAAGGCTCCATCCACAAGGTATATTTGGGATAAGGATAGGGATCGACCAGTCTTTGTATCCAGAGCACATCTTGGTTGCTTAATAAATGCTTGTGGAACTGAGCTGAATTGAACAACCCTGTGAGGCAGATAAGGCAGGTGTTGCTATGCACATTTAAAGATTAGGAAACACTGAGGGTCAGATGAGTTGTGACTACTTAAGATTTTATAGAAAGTAAAGTGACAGTGCTAGGAACTGAACTCACCAAGATCAGGATTCTTTCTTCTCCACCCCACCTACTTCTCCTTTTCACTAGAGCCAGAGGCTAGTCCTGCCTGCAAAGTTTTAGCCCCAGGTATCTCACTATTCCAGGATTTTCCTACAGGCTTTTGTTCAGTCCCTAGAGACAATTCAGGACTCAGAGAGGAAGACGCAAAAGGAGAATCACAGGAAAAAAGGTACTCTGGGAAACCAGGAAGCCATACCAAGGAGACACAATCCCTTGAATCTTCATGCTAAATTTGTTACCTCCCAGGGTAAAAGCTAAGGATTTCAAATTTGACCTGCAGATTATCTGTTTTGCTGCTGTATCCTGGATTTCCTATCTGATTTGCAGTTAAAATGTCCTTTTGGAGAATGCACTCTTTAAGAGCAGAGACTTTCTCTGTTTTTTCATTTGTGTCCCTAGCAATTAGACCAGTACTTTTTATCCATTAAGTACCTAATAAATGTATTTTAATTGATCTCTCAGTGAGAGGAGGGGGAGGAGGAGGAATAAGAGGGAAGAAAAGCAAAGTTAGCTCTTTATGTATCTGCAGGAGGGTTCAGAGTATTTTTGTGCAATAATATTACAAATAATCCAAGAGCAGGTCTTTGAAATGGTATATGTCATTGAATGGTATCTAAATAGACATACTTAGAAAATCCTCAATTGCTAAGAAAAAGCCAAGATATAGCATTGTAGCAATGGAGTCCATAATTCTCTGGGAACAAAAAATTGAGGACTGGGAGACTTACTAAACTATTTATAGGCAAAACCCTTGACATTCATCAGCTCATGTGAATTCTTAATGGAATTTAAATAACTGGAAAGAACTAGAAATTGTGTTTCAGCAATTAAGACTAAAAGAAGAATTCACTGGTTAAAAGGTACAGATTCCCAGAAAGATTGTAGGTCTTTGGTAGAAATCTTTATAAATTAGAGTGACTTTAGTCTATCTTAGATAATTGGGCATGAGCCTATAAAGAGACAGAGACTATAGACTGAATGGTCTCAAGTTCTTTCCCATCCCTAAGATTGCTTCTTTGATTAGTTGCTTTGGATGGAGAACATTACTGAGGATACAGGTGATAGTTCTGGTTCCTTTCAAGTTTTCTGGGATCATGTCATAAAAATGCAATTCTATTCTTCTGAGATAATGTCAAATCATCACCCAAATGGGGGGATGATGCTGACCTAAAGAGAACAGGAAGAAATTGCTTTCCCATCCATTTTTAAGTCGAAAACATCCAGAGGGCAAGGAATAGGTCTCTAATTCTGTATCAAAGAGCATCAAATATGGAATTGACAAATCTTTGTCAAACTGTCAAGAACACATTCCTGCAAGGAATCCCCCTTGCAATGCCCTTGAAGGACCATCCAGCCTTTTCTGGAATCCTTGGAATAGTAGAGTGATGAGGTAGGAGTCCATCAGTCAGAAACATTTATTAAGCATCTTTCATGTGCCAGACATTCTATTACACTGGGAATACAAAGAAGGATAAAAGATAATTCCTTTTCTTAAGGAGCTCATCGACTAATAGAGGAAGACAGCATGCAAACAAAAAAATACAACCTATATCCACTTTTCTAACTTACCTATGTTGCTTTTCCTCTCTCATATCTATAAAATGAAAAGATCGTATACTTTATGACTTTTGAGGTTCTTTCTGTCTCATATATTCAGAATTCCAGGATTGTTATCATTTTAGACACAAAGTCAGGTTGTCACAATAAGTGTAGCCAATGAAGAATTTGAGAATAGCATTTTTATTTATCTTTTCCTAACTTAGAACTTAGGACCATCCATCATATTGAGACCTCTTCCAGTGTCCCACTTCAGGTGCCTGATACATATTTTCATCAAGGAAAATCTGGAGGGGTTTGGGGGAAGAAGGTGGTATATATAGTAAGATAGTCTTTATATAAATCCAAGTCAAGTCTTGAATAATTATCTAGCAAAAATCTACACTGATCTTCAAGAACTGCCCTTGCTATCATCAATTTATCTTTCACTTTTAGGCATTCTAAGGTTTTCTTGTGTTCAATATCATCTGGCCATCACAACAGTTCTAAAGCAGATGTCAAATAAGCACCCTTGGGACCATAGTCACAAAGTGATTTAAGAAGAGCCAGGATTAAGATGTTGGTCTTTGTATGTAAAAGCACTTTAAAAAATCTTAAAGTGATACACATATAATACCAATCATCATTATCATCTTTATGTCTAATAGAACTCAGAAACAGTCCTGGGACAAGTTGCTTTCCTACTTTTTTATGCTTAATGTTTGATAATTATTACACAAGTGGATAAAATAATTTTTTGGATAAGTAAAAGTTGGAGGGAGGTATAAGGTCATCTTTTGTAAGTTAATTAGAGTAATTAAGATAATCAGAATGCTATATTCTCCATCTGCTTCAGTTTTACTTTCTTCTGGAAGATGTCTTTATTTTGAGAGCTTTTCAGCTCTCATAGTTTGAAAGTGATAAGATTCAGTAAGGCCAATCCATTAAAAATACTGTTCTTAAATGTCATATGTGTTAATGTGACATCCAAGCCATTATAAATCACAGTTTTTATCTGTGATGACACTCTAGTTTCAGTATAGTGTAGTAGCTGAATTCTCAAGGAGGTTTTGAGGCTTATATTTGTACTATGATGATTTCTTATCTGTTAGTTTGTAAAGGTAAATAAACTTCTGTTATATAATTCTTACTATATAATTGTGTCCTTCTAGATGTTTTGTAGGTATTGAATTTTTTGCAGCCCAGGGAGATATATTACACAGTTTTTATCAATTCTTTGTCACATCTGCATCAATCAACAAGTTCAGGCTCCTTAGGGATAACTTTCTTGTTATTTCTGGAAGTAGTCACCTGAACTTGAATTCCTTTCATAAACCTTTATGTTCCTATAAAGTAATTAATATATTTTCTTCAATTTCAAATTCAATTAAAAAAACATTTCTTCAATGCTTTATTTATCAGCAAATATTATTAGTTTAATTCCTGCTGATATTATCTATAGAGTCTTTGGGTTGCCCTCTTGGATCTCAGCTATTTCATAGGCTCTATCTAAAGGAAATTAATATTAATTCAATCCATATTTGCATATACCTATTGCTACCCTTTATAATTTCTATGAAGACAAAAGAAATTCTTTAAGTTTTCAACCTGTTTATCATGAGATCTACTAACAACTTCCAATCATCTTCGTGCTTTTTTTTAACTTCCAATCATCTTCCTGTTTTTTTTTTTTAACTCTTACCTTCTATCTTAAAATTGATACTAAGTATTGATTCTAAGGTAGAACAGCAGTAAGGGTTAGGCAATTGGGGTTTAATGACTTGCTCAGAGTCACAAATCTAGGAAGTATCTGAAGCCAGATTTAAACCCAAGCACTCCTGACTTTAAACCTGATGCTCTATCCACTTTGCTACCTAGCTGCCTACACCTTCTGAACAAAGCAGTATTAAATTTCCTGTGTTGGGATGATAGGTCATGTGTTTTGTTTGTATTGAAAATGTTTTCATTTAATTGTTTTCTAGATGGGCAGGGGTGTATGGGGTACTCAGGGAGGGGTAGTATCTCTGGTATGGAGGGCTTGTCATGCCCTCCTAGGGCAGCTCTCCAAACTCTGACCCTCACCTGACACCCAGCTCTCACTTGTGGCTCCCAGTAGCTGCTAGCATGCAGCATCGGCCACACTCCGGGCAATGGCTTCGACAGGCCGGCTAAACCTTGTGAGGGTAGCCATTGGGTCGTCGAACCCTGGTGAACCAGGGCTTTGCTCACCCAGCATGTGAAGACTGCTTTGGCCGAACAGATGGAAGAAACCAACAAGAAGGTTCAAAGGCTGAGAGGGCGACGCAGCAAAGCACTGTGGAGTGCTTAGGGCGTGTTGGAGCACAAAGGACAACACAGCCATCCAATGCAGCTGAGGAAGTCTCCAGGTGTGACGACTTTTCGTGCCACTGGACCCAGGCTTCCAATGCTGAGAGAGTGGGACTGTCTCTGTGCATCGACTTTTCCACTTAAAGCTCCTTCACGCACAAGTGTCTTTGTGCAAAGGCACAAAGACAATCATCATTCTCGGTTACCAAGAGACTATTACTACTACTACTACTACTAGATGGGCAGTTCCTTTACCGTTCCATTCTGTTGAGACTGTTATTGTTAAAGTGCTATTTGTACCAAATGAGTTCTTCCTTTTGCACTTTGATTTCAGGATGCCAGAAAGTCTCTTGACACAAATGACCCAACTCTGTCAGTGCTAATTTTCTGCTAAATGTATTGGCTTAGAGAAGACCAAAGTATTTGTTAATAAGAATATCATCTATTTCTTCTAACTGATGTCCAAATTCAAACTCAAAGCCTCCAATCTCTATGTTTTTCTTTGCTACCTATTAAGAATTTGATACTTACTGACTTGGAATGATAAATTGACATCAGTGGAGAACATTTCTCTAAGATGAAACTGTTTCATGTGTTTTTCATGGTCATTTAACTTGATATCATCCATGCATATGAAATTATTAATATGTTATTTTAGTGTGATTCCATTTTTGACCTGTACAGTGTACTTAATTCTATTCAAAAGAGAGATAATGATGAATTTAGAACTGGGCAAAACCATAAAGGACTTGGTCTCTCTGAAAAAAAAAATTTAATCATTTGTTCTTAACATGATTACATTAGCAATATGTTTTAAATGTAAAACAGTTTTCATGGAAACATGGCATGATCTGATAGTATTCTCACTGTATTGTATTTTGTTCTATTTTATATATTTGCAACATATGAATAAGCCATGAGTACAGATCCAAGTTGGAATATTAGAAGGAAAGCAAAAAACTGGGAGGAAAATTTTACAGCAAGTTTCTCTGATAAAGAACTCATTTCTCAAATATATAGAGAATTGAGTCAAATTAATAAAAATTCAAATCCTTCCCCAATTAATAAATGGATAAAGAATCTGAACAATTAGCTTTCATATCAAGAAATCAAAGTTCTCTATAGCCATATGAAAAACATTCTAACTCATTATTGATGAGAGAAATTGAAATTAAAACAACTCTGAGATACCACTTCAAACCTATCAGATTGGATAATATGACAAAAAAAGGAAAATGACAAATATTGAAGGAAATATGCAGAGGGAAAGAAGCAGAATCAGGAGAATGTTGTACATGGAGACTGATACATTATGGCACAATCAAATGTAATGGATTTATCTACTAGCAGCAATTCAATGACCCAGGACAATCCAGAGGGATTTATGAGAAAGAATGTTATCCATATCCAGAAAAAGAACTATGAGAGGAGAAACACAGAAGAAAAACATATGATTGATCACATGGTTCGATGGGGATGTGATTAGTGTTTTGATGTTAAAGGATCACATGGAAATAGGTTTTGAACAAAGATACATGTATAACCCAGTGGAATTGCTTGTCAGCTCTGGATGGGGGAGGAAAAGGAGGGAAATCATGAATTGTGTAACCATGGGGAAATATTCTAAATAAAGTATAACAAAAAAAGTGGTAAAATCACGATTCTGTTTGAGCAATTCATGTGCCACTGTGAAGCAAGTGAGTAAAGAATAATGAATCTTATCTAGACTGATTCTCTTTCAATTTTGCACAAAAACCAGTATTTCAAATACTCTTATTGACATAACTCTTTTATTATGTTAATTATATACAAACTTTTTGTCTTTGTGTTTGCTCAAAATTATGTTTTTACCATGCTGTACTTCTTGTGACTGTATAGACTAGTGATTGACAAACGTAGTCACTGTTGATAGATAATAATTGTTGTTCAGTTGTTTCAGTTGCGTCCAATTCTTTGTGACCCCATTTAGGGTTTTATTGGCAAAGATATGGAGTGGTTTGCCATTTCCTTCTTCAATTCATTTTCCAGATAAGGAAATTGAGGCAAATGGGCTTAAGTGACTTGCCCAGGGTTATCCACCTAGTGAGCATCTGAGATCAAATTTGAACTCAGGAAGATGAGTCCCACCTAGCTATGTACTTTATACTATGATATATACCACCTTATGTAGATTCATCCAAAGCATATTTGTTACAACCACAATAGCAGATGAGGATGATATGTACTTCATTCTGTTTCCACATGATACTGATTTCTTTTGCTAAGAGTTTATATTTCAAATGTTTTTTTTTCCTTTTAGGTCACTTAGAGATTCTTAAACTTCAGCATAGATACAGCAATTCAGAATGTTCTTCAGTTTTTATGCATGGGTTAGTCTGAGCAATTGTGAGCAACATTCTGGTTAATGGTAATGTCCCAGCTGCAGTACAGTTTATTGGTTAAAATATTCAAATCCATTAGAGTTTGTCATCCATGTTTATTATTGCTTCATGAAATGATGCTTTAAAACAAAAGTATTTCCTTAGAAGAGACATTTATCTTTCTATAGCTACCTTTAGGTAATAAGTCCTATATTTCACTAATACTGCTTAAATTTACATATATTTTTGGCAAGAATACTTTCTAAATCAGTTACGGCACATTATATAGTTCTAAAAGCATACAGTAAGAGTTCTGGGAGTGGAACCAAGATGATGGAGTAATCCAGAGACACTCCATGCCACCATGAGAATTCTCTCCAATCAAGATTAAAATATCACAACAAAACGAATACAGAAGTAAAAGAACCAGCAAAGAGAAAGAGTGAAAAAACTTTCAATAAAAGAAAAAACCAAAAGGTAGTCAAAGAACATCTGGGGCACTGGGGTGAGAGGAGAGGAGAGCCAGCAAGAAGCTGTAGCAAGGAGGGAAGAGCAAGCCACACACCCTTACCTCACATCTTTTGCCCAAGGTTCAGGAACCTATGTCCAAGCCAACATCCAGACCCTGAGATCCTGCATGGGCAAATAGTGGTACAAGCCAACCCATACCCCATAAAATTTCAAACCTGTGAAGTCTAGAGCCCAAGTCCAGGGAATTTGAGTTTGGGCTTGAGATAAGGACTTAGTTCACACTTTGGGTTGGTTGGTAGTACTAAGTACTAAGCACTAAGTATTAATCTTTTTGCCAGAAGCTCAGGGCTGAGCTCCAAGACAGGATAATCAATCAAGGGTGTGCCTTATTGGATCAAGTACACAGTCCCTGACCTGATAGATCAGAATGAGATAAAAAACTTATACCTAAACCTGAAGCAAGTCTTTAAGCTACCAACATCTCAAGGGTCAATTGAATCATAAAGGGGAATGGGCTCTTAGAGCTCACAGCCCTCAGACCATCACATCATCCCCCATAGGCTATTTATAATTAGATAAGAAAAATGAGCAAACAACAAAAAAAGGACCTAACTCTATGGAATTTTTATAGAGACAAAGAGCAAGGTACAGACACAGAAGGGGACAGCAAAAGCAAAGGACACACACACAAAGTCCAAAAGAAAAATATGGATTGGACACAGATTCTGAAAGAATTTAAATTCTTCAAAAACCATTTAAGAGAGGCAGAGGAAAAATGGGAAAGTGAAATGAAAGTGATATAAGAAGAAATGGACCAATTGAAAAAGGAGAACCAAAAACTAACAGAGGAAAAATCAGGCTGAAAAGTATAACATTAAGATTAAAAAGTGAAGTGAGCAGAACCAGGAAAATACAAAGCAATACTGTACAATGATCAGCTGTGAATCACTTAACTATTCTCAAAAATACAATGATCCAAAATACTTGCAAAGGACTTTTGAAGAAAAATGTTAACTACCTCCAGAGAAAAAAACTGATGGAATCTAAATGCATACAGAAGGATACTTAAGATTTTTTCTTGGGTTTTTCTTTTCCTTTGCAACATTGCTAATATAGAAATGTGTGTTGCAAGACTGCATATCTATAATTATATCAACTTACTTGTCCTCTCAGTTAAAGGGAAGGGAAAGGGGGAAGGGGAGAATATGGAGGTCACAAATTTTTTTAATTAATATTAATTTTTACATGTAATGGAGAAAAAAGTAAAATAAGAAATTACAGCTTTAAATTAGTATTGCATAGGCATTCATTGCTTTAAGAATGTTTTTCTGGTTAAACTTTGATTATAATAGTGGCAATTATAATTCTGCCATAATTGACTCCCTATAGCAAATGTTCTCATCCTGTGACTCAGAGGAAGGCAGAGAATAGACATTTCTAACCTTTTCTCCCACCTTTTGCCAAGAAAAAACTTCAATACCTGTTAGAATGCGAAGCAGGAAGTTTGGTCCAAAGGGTACAATTTTGCTTTCTTAAAAGAGAGGAGGTACTAGGCAAAAATACATCTATTTTCTCCCTTAAATAATATTAGTCTAGGGGATATGATCAGGAACATGCTGACTTCTGATTGCTGTGTCATTATTATTAGAGGGGAAATGAGAACACAAGCTCTATATGCAAGACTGGACCCCTTTCCCATCAAATACCTCTTCCACAGTGAATATAGTGAATAGCAAAGAAAGTCATTTATCCAAATCATAACAAAACTATGGAAATGATAGTATAATAAAAAAAACAAAGAAGTTATATATGGAAGATATTTACTAGACAATAAAGAGGAGCTCTCCCATTGGGAGTGAAATGATTTAGCTCAAGAGAAAGAGGAGAGAATAAAGTGAGAAGATGAAGAGAGAGAGAGAGAGAGAGACAGACAGACAGACAGACAGACAGACAGACAGACAGAGACAGAGACAGAGGCACAGAGGCACAGAGGCACAGAGACAGAGAATTCCAGATCTCACCCAAGGGAGAGCTCCTAGAAGTCTCTCATAGCAAACTCAGGATAGGGACATTATGGAAACTGCCAGCTTCCCTCATATCTTCCTGTTCTTTTCCTTTAGCAACCTAAAATGGGATTGACCTCTTCCATCTTCCTTCTTGAAGCTGGAAACCAGAAGTGCCCAAACAGAGTCACTGCTTGAAAATTCTCAAAGAACACAGGACAAGAACCAAAGTTCTTTTGCTGTCCCCAACTACCTCCATCCCCTCATGCAGGGTAAGGCATTTATCTCCACCAATAAGGAGAGAATTTCATACCAATGGGCTTTGGGATAAGGGTTACATAATAATAGCTGATGAGCTAACTGGCTTAGAGGAGGAGGATTTGAGAAATGAATGACTAGAAGTCTGTGACAATGTCATTCAGGAACATCATGACTTTTTCTGTGTTTCTTCAGATAATGTGGCCTTGGCTACCAGAAGTAAGTTCCATCACTCAGCTGAATCTCAAACTCAGCCCACTCTGCCAAGAGGCATGTTACTCGGCTTCATTTTGCTCACAAAAATAAATATTTTAAGTCAGAACAGATGCTGTCTTCCTGGCCTCATGCCCTGTTGCTTTCAACATGGTACCAACCCCCTCCAGTTCCTAAAGTTGAGAGAGCACAGAGAGAGGCCCCCTGAGGGAGTGGGGTCATCCTTTCTGGGGCCTTGGCTGGGGAGGATTCAGGCCAGAGAACTGTGAAAAGGTCCTAGAGGAGGTAAGAGTGGGATAAGGGAGGGGGTGAGAGGTTGTGTATAGCTCTAGAGAAACAAAGCTTGATAGATAAGATTAATCCTCCTGGGATATCTTCTATGGCTACTGGTAGGGGAGGCAGGAGGAGACAAGCAGAGGAGGAGGCAGGATTGATGACACTGTCATGGAGGCCAGAGTGAGGAGGCTCCCCTGTGCTGGGAGAGGTGTTCAAACAAAAAGAAAAGATGAGAAGAAAGGATGAAGGTCACAGGTAATGGCCCAGATAAAAATAATAATTCACATTTATAAAGAATACATTGCATACATTATTTATCAGGTAGATTCCATTATTACTTCTGTTTTACAGATGAGGAACCTGAAACTCAAGGTAACAACTTGTACCAGAAAGTTTTATTATTATCACCATTTTGCAGATGAGGAAGCTAGATATCAGAGAGGGTAAGCAACTTGTCCAGGACAAGTAAGTATCTGAGCAGAATTCAACCTAGATCTTCAGGGTTCTGAAGTCAACTTGCATCCACTGTGTCATTTCCCCTTTCTAAAGTAGTTTAATGCTCCTCCCCATTGTCCTGATGGACAAGTCAGCAGGAGATGCAGGGCTCCTTCTTGCATTCACTCCAGTGGCACATAGTATGCACTTAATAAAGATTGCTGATTGGCTGCTTCATTGATATACAACATATACTTAATACAAGGTAAATACCAGAGGCAAAGAACACTTGGGGACCCAGGAAAGCCTCATGTAGCAAGTGGAGTCTGAATCATGCTCAGAGGGAAGCCAAAGATCCTCCAAGCCAGGGGTAAGAAAGAGTATTTTCCACACATAAGGGGTCATGCTGGTCCCTCAAGGGCTTATGAGCTTTTCAACCTGACTGAAGAGAAGTATCAGGGCACTGGAGGGGAGCATCAGTGAGGAAGAAAACAAGGACCATATTGAAGTTGAGCTTGGAGGGTGGTGGGAGGAAAGAGGAAAGAGGGAACCCATATTTTATGGGAGACCTTTTCTCAAAGTTCACCTCCTTCAATCCAGGAAGCATCATTATCAGAGCTAACTATGTTTCAGCCAAGGCTGGGCTCATTCCTAAATTTATGTCTCTGTGTGTGACCACTACAATGTACGTTTTGTCTTTCTTCCCCTGAAAACTTAATCTGGTGACACAAATGACCTGGCTTGGACTCTCCCTTTCATGTCTATTCCCTACTCCAACTGGAACCTGCTGGCAGATTTTTCTTAAACTCTAAAATGAGGGGCTAACCTTCTCTTCTTTTTCTTTTTCTTCTATACTACCTATAATCTTGATTTGACTCACACAAAAGTGACTCAGTGGGAAATCCACTCAAGAAGACTTTGACAATGAACAATGGAAACCTACCTCCACAGAAGCCAGCATGTAGCGTTTATAGTGGGGAAAATAGATTCAAGTTTAAAGATGCCATGTATGTTAACCGATTAGTATTGGTTTTATGTATTTGGTCAAAGGGGCTACTGTGGAATCCCACCTATGAGGGAGAAAGGGGGGAAGGTGGAAGAAAGAGGGCAGGGGAGAGAAGGGAGAAAACCCCAAGCATTCTGACCAAAGACGTATCAGTGATAATCATCTCAAAGAACTGAAGGGTTTGGAAATAACAACAATAATAAAGAGAAAAAAAGAGTTGAGAGAAGATTGTTCAGGGATTGCTGTGTGTGTCAGCTTTGTGTAATCACAATGGCCCCAGAGCAGGGCATTCGAAAGAGTCATTCGGGAAAGCTGAACAGACTCCCACAGAAAGGACTTTGCTCATTCAGACTGGAGGCTTTTCTTCTTAGATAATGCTCGAATAGGCTCCCCTAGGATCAACCAGGGGCCTATGGGAGTCATGGGCTAGGGGTGGGGGTGAACTGAAAGGGACTGTTCGCTTTAGCCTGACTCTTACTGACAGTCCAAGTGCCTTTGGCCCTAGGGAAGTTCCATACCTAAATGAGGCTCAAGTCTTGACCCCTTACCCCTCCCATTCTTCAGTGGGAATCTAACTCAGTAGGAGGAGGCTATGATACAGGATGCCCTTACTGGTCTAAATGCAGACTATCAATTCCTGAGTTTCTTTCCTGTCAGCTTCCTAACCTTCAATCTCCAGTCTATTGGTCTGCCCCAGCAAAAAGTAGAAAACTCTCTTTCATATCGACCCATTCTGGGTGAAATGCTCTCTCCCTGGCACCCCACCCCTACCCCATTTCCTTAAATTTCCAAATGGATGGAAAAGAATTTGGCTATAAATAAACCAGATGAAGGTGAAAAGGAAACAGTCTTGAAAAGGCCACTCATAGAGTGACCCACAACAAGTGGCAATTTATGTTGGACATTTGGGAAAATTTGACAATGGTATCTATCCAAAGCTAGGAAAGAGGACAGCATTTGAAATTTCTTTACAAGCCTACTATTGATTGACTAGTGCACTGTCATCAATCAATGGATCTTAATCACCTCCTATATAGGTGCCAGGCACTATGCTAAGCAATGAGGCTACAAAAAAGAGAGAAAAGACAGCCTTGCCCTCCAGGAGCTTAGACTTGCAAACAAATAGATACAAAGCAAGCTGTGTACAGGATAAATTGGAAATAATTAACAGAAGGAAAGCACTGGAGGCACTTCCTATAGAAGGTGAGATTTTAGTCGAAATTTAAAGGAAGTATTCTTCCAAAACTTGAAGGATTTGAGTCAAGAAAGGGAAAGGGGAGACATTATTAAAGCAAAAAGATGAAATAGATTCTCTCTGTTGGTTATGACATTGAATGCAACATCATGGGAATGACATTATCCAGTATATCCAGTATGGAAAAGTTAAGGTATATGTTTACAGGTGAACTATTCTAATATTGGCTTGGCTGGATAAATTTATTGGGAAAGCTGAAAGTTAGCTTAAATCAGAAAGCTAGATGGTATTAAGAAGAACTCAGAAAGCTAGATGGTGTTATGATCTCATATACTTATAAACTGTGTGACCCTGGGAAAGTCACTTAACTTCCATTTGCCTTAGTTTCTTCAATTGCAAACTAAGGTTAATAATAGCTTAATTTAATATATAATAATATTAATAATAATAACATAATTAATAATAATAACTTACCAAGTTGACATGATAGTCAATTGATGTAAGGATAATTTTTAGTGTTTTGACTTAAAATCTAAATAAGTGGTCACCATGGGAAATTCCTAAATATGAAAATACCCAAGTCAGCTGGGGATTTATGGAGATTTTGATTAATATAAATGAAGGAATTAAGGGAAGGGGAGAGAGAGAGAGAGAGAGAGAGAGAGAGAGAGAGAGAGAGAGAGAGAGAGAGAGAGAGAGAGAGAGAGAATTAATCTAAACTGTTCTGGCTCAGGCTGAGCCAAGCAGTAGCTAAAGGCCTTGGCCAAAGTGGCCTCCTGGAGCCTAAGGGAAAGAGGAGTCTTATTACTCACTCATTACTCCAAGCTGGGTTCCAGTCCTCCACTCAACTCAATTTCCTGAACTGAGTTCAGAATCTAACTCAATTCCAAACTCAATTACCTCCTGACTTTTTACCCCTTCCTTTTTAAAGAAATTTTCTCTTATGTCACCTCCCCTAAATTTTCACATCTACCAATCACAGTAGACGCTTTTTTCTAGGACTGCCCATTCTTAGTTCTCACCATCTTTGATTCTCACCTTCTCTGGTTAGATTATATCTTCTGAGTACTTCACACCTCTTTGTTAAGCTTGCCTTTTGTGAGTTACTTGACCTTTTTAGGTACTAATTTAACCTTTACAGGTACTTAACACCTTTTTGTATTAGATCTAAAAATAGACCTATCTTAAGGTTTTAGCTTCACTATAAGGTATGAGTTGGGGACTTTCATTGTTCAATCAGGAATTTACAACTTTATCTTCCCCTAAAGCACTGTCTGAGTAGGGTGGAATAATTTTAAAAGTTCCCAATACATTCCTGATTCTTGTTACATCAAGTATCTCCATTGTTACAATGAGGGAATAGCTAAACCAAATCTTCTAAAGAACAGTCTGAGTAGTTTTTTAAGATTCACATTGAGATAATTGTAAAAAGCACCTGGTACATAGTAGGCACTATGTAATTGCTTATTTTAATCTACTTTCCCATCCCAGAGGCATTTTTTAGTACATATTGGACCACATTACAAATTATATTACTCAGTTTACTTATATGTCAGATGAGGTAGCAGCTAGGAGGCAGTGAGGTGGCTCAATGGATAAAGCACTGGACCTGGAGTCAAGAAGATCTGAGTTAAAATCTGGATTCAGGCACTTCACTGTGTGACCCTGGGCAAGTCACTTGACCCCTATTGCCTAGCCCTTACCACTCTTCTGCCTTGGAGCCAATGCACAGCATTGACTCTAAGACAGAAGGTAAGGGTTTAAAAAAAATGAGGATGAAAGGGGAAACTGTTAAAGGAGGAGTCTCTGGAAATTAAAGTTCTGAAAGTAAAAAAAAAGCAATGTTATTTATTTCTCCTGGAGACTGGTCCCCAGATTCCAAGATAAGCACAAATACATAGAGCATAAGACATTCATTGAAACAATATTGTTAAGCCAATAGAGATGATAGATAACACTGAATGGTCTTTTGGCAAGTCACCTGAGATGCAAATGGGGTGGATAGTGATGATAAGGGAAATCTCACCCTTAAGATTCAGTGAAGTCACCTCTCCTTAGCACCAGTTCATTCACCACCTTATTCATTGTATTTTTCCATAGAACTACCTGCATCTTGTAACTAAATTTCCAATTGGTTTCTGTCAAACCAATTCACAACTTAGCTAGGCCAGTATTGAGTTGATAGAAGATAAACTCCTTGAAATCATTGGAATAGCACTAAGGATTGGACCTGTGATTTCAATAGTATTCAATAGTGAGGAAATTGAATCTATCAATTAAGCAACTTAAGAGTCTTAAAGAGTTGCCTGGAAATGATCACTCTATTGCAAATATTAATAATATGAAAATAGGTTTTGAACACTATTACATGTAAAAAAACCCAGTGGAATTGCTCATTGGCTATGAGGCAGAGGGAGGGAGGAGGAGAGGGAAAGAATATGAATCATGTAGCCATGGAAAAATAATCTAAATTAACACATTTAATTAATTAATTAAACATTTTAAAAATATTTCTTAAAAAAGAGTTGCCTGGATCATGGAGAGATTTAATGACTTTCCCAGGGTCAAGTAGTCAGTTTTTGTCAGAGTTATAACTTGAACTCAAATTTTCTTATCTCTGAAGCCAGCTTTTTTTTTTTCCACTAGGCATGTTGTCTCTCTTGCAAACAGGGACTGTTTCATTTTTATCTCTGTACTTCACTTCCTCCCCCAACCACCTCCCCCCACTCCCAGCCTGTAGCACAGTGCCTGGCACATCATGGGCACATAATAAATACTTGATTGATTGAATCCAAAAAAAGTTTGCAAGGAAAAAGGATTTTAGCCCTGGGCCAAAGAGTGGAATAAACAAAGTTTGCCTTTGTTGCTTTCTCACCTTTCCTGGATGCACCTCTCTCTGCATGTCCTCTCTGGAAAGAGAACCCACCCATGGTTAACTCTTCCCTGGTCAAACTAGTTTAAGACTGCGCACAAGGAAGGGTGGGAGTTATAGATGGTCTTTGTGGGAAAGAGGCAAAAGATGTATCAATACAAAACCATGAGTCAAAAACCCTAGAGTTTATCAAATGTATGTATTAATGGTATTTTTCTTTTGTTGTCTCCAATTGTTTCCATCTTTTATACCTTCCTTTGAAAAAACTAAGTCACTGGATTTTCTGTGCCTAGGTTTCAGCCTCTTTATGAAGCTCCACTTTTTAAAAATTTCTGATAACAATTGTTCATATAACATCAGAATTTTATCCTCAAATGAAACATATGCCTCTTTACTCTTGGCAGAGGCAAGGGGCTACTTGGATAGAATAGTGTATGCATTGTTAGAAGCAATCATGCCCTCGGCATTCTTGCTCAGTCATTTTTCTTTTTTATACGGGAGGGCTCAGTTCTGGAAGTGACAGTGTTTTCAGAAATGGATGTTATGTAAAAACAAAAGTCATCAAAATAAAATTGAATTTAAAAAATTGAATTTTCATTTTTAAGAATTTGCTTTGCCCCTTGGCCTTACTTCTCCAATAGATTATTAATCCACAGAGTAATGACTATTCTTTCCCTAACAACTTTAGCCCATGGTACATATTAGACTATACCTCGTGTTCCTCTCCTTTTAGATCATGAATTCTATTATGGAATGATCACTTCTTTCCATGGCTTTCCATTTCTCTATTAGCAGCAAATTCATCCTTTTTGGTTGGAAGTAAGTCCAGAGGAACAGTTCCCTTCATCACTTTCTTCATCTTCTGAAGAATGTAATTATCATCAAGGTCAGTCATGAGTTTGTCAGCTGCTCTATTCCTGGTTAAAAGGAAATTCCAGTGCATATATAGATTGATGAAGTGCGTCCTCACTATCGTATCATGTTTCCTTACTCCTTCTTTCATTCCTCCTACCCAAGTAGTCTGTCATATATGTCCATATCGTTTCTGTTTCTTCCTCAATTGTTCCTCAAGCATGTCTAAATAAGATCTCTCTCAGATCTACTAGTCTGTGATTCAAAATAAGACAACCAATGGAAACTACAGCAAGGTAACTTTCAGCTTTTCTAATGGAAGATCTTCCCAACTATGAGAACTCTCCTGAAATGGTATGGGTTGTCTCAAGGGAATGCCCTGTTCATCACCAAAGATGTTCAAATCTAGAGGCTGGATGACCATTTTTGGACACATGGCAAATGGGATTTATGTACCATGTTCCATAGGCTCTTCCTAACTAAGATTCTGTGATTTTAGGACGATGAATGAATGAAAAGGACTTAGAAATTAAAATAAATATTCTTAGCTACTCTCTTCATTTGCTAGATCTATAGTAATTCTTTCAAGTTATCTACTCAAATAGGCAATAAGCTTTTTAAGAGTATATATCACATCTTTGTTTCAACAACTTGGCATTTACCATGTTCCAGAAATCATTCTTCTTTTTCTTGTATGACCATAATACTTCAGTGCTTATGGTTGTTAGGGGTGGGAAGAGGATAGTAGGTCTTTAGTAGATATTAGTAAATCTCCCACCATTCCTATAGGACTAAAGCACCAGAGACTGGGGTCCCCAGATACTGGTCCAGGTACTCAGTATCTTTGGGAAATTTTCTAGGCAGCGTTATGGAGGTGGCCTTCTGCTAAAGGTAACATGACCAACAATATCCTATCATTTCCTGAATGGTGCTAGCCCACTGTCAGCACTTCCAGACCCTGATCAGGGTACCCACTCCCAATTGCCATTGAGGCATGGCTTCATAAAGTTAGCTTAACAGGCAACACAATGAACAGTGTCTCTAAAAATCTATCAAATTGTAAAGGCAGTCCAGGTGCTGTGTGCCAAGAGAAGAAAAATACTTGAAATTCCTGTTAGGAAACAATTCAGGGTTTTAAAGGAGGAAACTAAAAAAAATTATAGCTTCCCAGAGACACTGGTATAGATTTAGAAGATGACACTTTTCCTCAAATGCATCATCAACAGTTCTGTCAGGGACAAGAATAGGAGATAGACATCCAAGGATGATTAAGTCTGTTTTCTTTTAGGTCTTCCCCTGCCTGAGCTGGAAAGCATGTGCTTGATAGTAAAGAAAGACCATGGGCGTAAGATAGCCACAGGGGTGCTTTGAGGATACCTCATAATGTTCTTGAAAGTCAGCTCAAAAAAATATGGTCTCTGAGATTTGGACATCATGAAGATTCTGGGCTTATTGTAGGAAGACAGCTTTTCAGGTAATGGAGAATGTAGTCTAGCTCAAACTGGAGAATTGAGTTGAGGACATTTGTGTCCATTCTTCCTTCAGTACTCCTCCTGGAACCTCAACTCTGCTCCTTCTAGGGTAAATCTCTAAAAAAGTGCACACTGTAAAACATGAATTTTGTTTTGGAGCACACATGAGAATCAGTGGTTAGCCTGATTCCTTTGTCCAGAAACACAATCAGCATTGAGGATATATATGGAGCTATGAAGGCAACACAAACTACATTGTTTCCCTAGTTTAATGGAGACGGTATAAACTCTCTGTCCCCCTACCTCTTCTGTCCCAACACACATACATACAAATGAATTGAAAGCCCAGCTTTGTGAATCTACAAGTTATATGGTAGATTGTGATATCATGGACTCTTCCAATCGATTTTTCTGGGGGACTTCAAAAGAAGTCAATTCCATATCATGATGATTGATTGTCTATGTCAACTGACACACCAAGCTTCCAAACTAGACTGATACACAAGCAGGAACACTACAAATCCTGTTGTTTTCTGAGGAACGTGAACACAAATTTGGAAGAAAAAAAAAAAGAGGAGTGCCTGTATTTGTTCGTTAAAATAAGAGGGAGAGGCTTGGAGTGAGATAATTACACCTGAGTAGCGACAAATCACTTGGAAAACACAAATATGTTTTCAGGGACGTTCCACCACTAACGATGCTAAAGTGTTTTCCTTTCAAACACAAGCAAGAGAATCCAGGGGATGAAACAAACTTCGCTTATTTTAGTTTCTACTCAATTACCTGTTAATGGAAAAAATCTGGCACCAGCAATAATGAGGCAGGAATGAGATCACTGTTCTTGAGGCCTGGCTTGTCAGAGGAGCCTGTAACAAGAAGTGTATTTATCTGCCTTTCTATAACCCTTTTCAAACACTCTGTCAGGGAGCCCACACTGAATAGCCAGAGAGGAGGAACTTGGAACCTGCTCCAGGCCTCTGAGGCCCTCTGGGAAAAGGAAAATTATTGTTGGCAAGCCTGCCTGGCTCCAGAAATTGATCCAGTGCCCCCCACTTGTCCATGCAGCAGCAGACAGAGCTAAGAATTTTGTTATAATTAAATAACAGAGTGCTGATTGGTTGCTGGAGGTGGTCTTGAAACCGGTGTTTAAGGCAGAGGAGAACAACGGTTACTATTCATAGGAGAAGCCCAGAGTCTTAAAAATCCATCTGTTTCATTCCCAAATTTAGGCCAAAAAAATGCTCACTCGCTGTCTTTAAAAATACCACCTGCTTTGCAATGTTGTATAATGTGCCATTATATAAGGTAGAGGGGAGGGAGGACAGGACAGAAGAGGAGAAGATTAAAGATAGAATAGGTACCTAAGGAAAAGAGCCAAGAGTGTTTGAAAGGGAAGAGAGAGATACTGTCTGTCTGCTTTTAGTACTTTTGCCCCTCCAGTCTGACACCACAGAACCCAAGAGTATGTTACTTGGATAAATCTCTCAAGTGGACTAGTGAGACAATTCCTTTTGACTGGACTGTCCTTCCCCTTGCCACTGGGGAATAGGGATTTCACCAAAGGCCATGCCATAGCCTGTGGCATTTCTATGTCTATGTAGTTCTATAGCTCCTTCTTAGTGATATTTCTTCTTTTGTACCTGAATAAACTACTGCTGACCCAGACCCTCAACATTCTCTCCACCAGTTCTCTGATCTAACCAGTCACAGATCCAGGCTCACTACTTTGGTAGCCTGTCTATAGGTGTTCCAGCTTTAATCCGTCCAGATCCATTGCATGAGTCAAGTCTTGAATCCCAGTGCATTCAAATAACCACAGATACCCCACCCTTTATCATGGCAGCCCCACTTGAAGAAGAGAGTGATCCTCCCACTCTCTTTTTGCTTTGACTTTCCCAAGTCTTAGAGAAACTTTGTTTGGGTAGAGGAGTGGTGATAGAAAAGTTTCCCCAGCCAACCTTTGGGATTCTCATTTCATAGTTAAGGTCATTATAAGCACAAGCCAAGACCCACTGGTGCATTACACTTGGCTCTCCGGGTCCTGATATCTACACAAATATTTGGAACAGACTTGGCAACTGGCATAAGTTGCCAGTTCCCTCCTGTGAACTTGTTAAAAACCAACAACCTGGTGAATAAAGATAGTGTGATATCGCAAAAAGGGCTTTGGATCAGGGGTCAAGGTTCTCACATTCTGATCCCAGCACTACCTCTAATTAGCTCTATTCTAAGTTCTCTTAGCTCTGAGAGTCTAACATTCTAGAATTCTAAGTGCAAGAGTAAAATTGGCCAAGAGAGTTGATCATTCTTAAAGCTCTTCCAACATGAGTAAGTTGACCTTCAACTGATTCTTTCCCAGATATTATTTCATGTAATTCCCAATTTGGAAGGGACATCAAAGGTTACATAATCCAAACCATATCTCAATAAGAATTCTCTCTATAGTGTATTTAAAATGGGATCGCCCAGCTTTAGTTTAAAAAGTTCTAAGGCCAAATTCACTACCTCCTGAGCCAACCCCTCTCTACTTTTGGACAGCTCTAGTAGTTAAAAGTGTTTCTTTCCTTTGTTTGTTTTTACTGCATAGAGCTAAAATCTATTAATCTGTAACATTTACCCATACTCCTCCTTCTACCTGAATAGCTGAGCACAAGTCTAACCCTTACTCTAGGTAATAGACTTTCTAATACTTCAATGGAGCTATGATAACCAGCTTCCCCACCTTATCCTGATTCTTTTCTTCTCCAGGCTAAATATCCCTAATTTATTCCATACATTATCTTAGGAAAGAATCTTGAGATCCTTCCCTGTCTCAGTTACCTTCCAGGAACTTAATCTCCAGTCTATCAACAGCCTTCCTAAAATGTGGTCCCTCAAAGTGAAAATAGTACTCCACGTGTGGCTTGACTAGGGCATAGTACAGAGGCACTATTAACCTCAGGACAGTCTAAATATAACCTAAATTCACATTAGCTTTTTGGGCTGATACTTCCCTCTCTTGACTCATATCAAACTTACAGGTAATTAAATCTTGCTATCAAACCTTGTCTACATCATTTTGACCTGGTGAAAGTGACTTCTTAAAGTTTTTGTATGAAATTTTCACCTTTTTAAAGGGCAGTGGGGAAAGGGAACATCCAGATGAATGATCCCATTGGCTAAGGGAATGAATGCCCAATGAAGAAATTCTCCCTTTCCAATATAGATTTGGCACTTGCATTCAAACTTATAGTCTTAAGACAATTACCTAGGACCCTGTGAGGTTAAAAGATTTGCCCAGGGAGATGAGACTTGAACTTAGATCTTTCTGATAATGCCAGTTCTCTTATTCATAAAAGACCAGTTCTAACCACCACATCACTCTAACTGTCAAGACTCTACATTTATCCCTAGTACATTTCATCTCATTAGTTTTGGACCAATGTTCCAGTCGATTTAATCTTTTAGGATCCTGACTTTTTTGACCTCATGTGTTGGCTGTCCTTCCCAGCTTTGTGTCATCTGCAAGTGGGATAAATATGCCATCTATTCCTTCATCCAAGTCATCAATAAAAACAATAAACAACCTAGGGCTGAGCACAGATCTCTGGGACATTCCATCGGAAATATACTTCCAAATTTACATTGAATTATTAATGACTACTCTCGAATTCTTCAAGTCCATGCCTCTTCATCTTGCCTACAAGAATAGCATGATAGGCTTTGTCAAATGATTTGTTATTCTGTCCTTCAATGTCCCCAGGGTCTGGAACACATCTACGGGTCTTTATCAGAGAAGCAGTCACAACAATGATAATATCACACATTTATATCTCATTTTAGAGCTGGTGAAAAATTTTACAGTCATTATATCATTTGATCCTTATAGCAACCCTGTGAAGTCAATCCTGTTATCATCTTTACTTTAAATGACAAAATAGAGACTGAGAAAGGTTAAGGGATTTGCCCAAGGCAAGTACCTCACATATCTTTGCTGTATTTGGACCCAAGTCTTTCTGAATACAAGTATAGCACTCTATCCTTTGTGACACATGGGTCACTGGCAGCTATGGTGGGACAACAGTGGGGAATAGAATAGAGAAAATAAGCCAGTGAACCACAGGATAAACATTTCTCCATCTTTGATACTCTGAACTAAGTCAGAGATAGTCTAAAATAAGTTTCACAAGTGGTGAGGTAGTTAATTCATCTAGTTAAAAAGGACAGACCATTTAGTGGATAGAACATCAAGCCTTGAGTCAGGAGGAACCTGGGTTCAAATTTAGCCTAAGAAACTTAGCTATGTGACCCAGGGCAAGTCACTTAAACCTGCTTACCTAACCCATGCCCTTCTGCCTTTGAGCTGTTCCTGACAGCAAGTAAGGATTTTATAAAAAATAAAATAAAAATTACAAGCCAGGATATATCTACTTTTCTTACTAAGACTGAAGCATATAGACCCTAGAACAATTTCTTCATTTTTGTTATAGATGATTGGGGCATATTTATCAACAATGATAAAACAAGCTATTTTTAAGATAGCATTACTTATTTTCTACACTCTTAAACTCCTTTTTAATTCCTTTGTCTCACCTTATAGTCTAATAAAATTACCCAAAAGGTTTTGTTCTATTTAAAATCAACAAAAAACAACCCCAAAACGTCACCCTTGAGCAACACAAAATATCCACAATTAAACACCACGGGGCACTAGATGATTGAATCAGCTGAGCACTTTACACTTTAAATGTTTCAAATTCCATTTACTAAGTAAAAAATAAATTAAGAAAGTTGATAGAAAAGAAATGTTTCACTCCCCCACCTCAACAAAAGGTGGTAAGTCATAGGTGTGGAATGAGGCAGTCTTTGTTAAGAGTGACCAAAGTGTGCATTTGTTTTGCCTAATTATACTTTGTTAAAAGATAAAGTACTACAAGGATTTAGAAAGAATCACTGGGGAAAGACAGCCTAAAGAAAACATTTCTGTCAAAGAGAAGGGCAGGAGGAAGAGAGAGCAAGGAAGAGAGTGAACAAGAGAGAAAGATGCTTTGTGATTTTCAGAAACACTGGCCAAGGGGTCTCACCCAACCTCCATAAATTAGTTGGGAATATGAACTATAGATAGACTCCTTCCGGTCCCTAAGGAACCTTGCTTTTCCCAGCTATCCACTCTTCAACTTCTGGGTGAAACAGGAGCAAGCACAAGCATGAGAATCCTTCAAAATGTTCTGGAAAAATGCAAATACTATCAGAACACAGAGAAAAATAACCCAATGATGCCTCCAGATAACGTAAAGCAGGAGTGGAGAATGTGGGTGGAGGAATAAGTTGTTCATAAAAGTATTAGAAAGAGAGAGAGGGATATATATATATATATATATATATATATATATATATATATATATATATATATATAGAGAGAGAGAGAGAGAGAGAGAGAGAGAGAGAGAGAGAGAGAGAGAGAACAGAATAAAAACTTTACTTAAAATCAGGAGAACTGCATTCCAATTCCAGTTCTGGCACTTACTGGGTGACCTTAGGCAAATCATGTAATAGTTCTGAGCCTCAGTTTCCTTTTGTGTTAAAAATATGGAGCATTGAGAGAAAGAACTATGGGAGTATACAGAAATATTCATAGCTACGCTCTTTGTGATGGCAAAACATTGGAAAATGAGGGGATGCCCTTCAATTGGGGAATGGCTGAACAAATTGTGGTATATGTTGGTGATGGAATACTATTGTGCTCAAAGGAATAGTAAAGTGGAGGAATTCCATGTGAACTGGAACAACCTCCAGGAATTGATGCAGAGTGAGAGGAGCAGAACCAGGAAAACATTGTACACAGAGACTGATACACTGTGGTACAATCGAATGTAATGGACTTCTCCATTAGTGGCAATGCAGTGACCCTGAGCAACTTGGAGGAATCTACAAGAAAAACCACTATCCACATTCAGAGGAAAACTGTGGGAGTAAAAACACCAAAGAAAAACAACTGCTTGAATACATGGGTCAAAGGGATATGGCTGGGGATGTAGACTCTAAATGAATATCCTACTGCAAACATCAACAACATGGAAATAGGTTCTGATCAAGGACACATGTAATACCCAGTGGAATTGCGCGTTGGCTGCAGGAAGGGTGGGTGGAGGGGAAGGAGAGAAATAATATGATTATTGTAACCAAGGAATAATGTTCTAAATTGACTAAATAAACTAATTCAAATGGGAAAAAAAAGAACTATGGGAGTAGAAACAAAAGAAAAATTTAGGACTTCTCACTTGTTTATATGGGTATATGATTTGGGGTTTCGGCTTTAAAAGATTGCTCTAAGGTCAAAACAAATAATTTGGAAATAGGTATCAAATGATAACATTTGTACAACCCAGTAGAATTGCTTGTCAACTCTGGGAGTGGGGAGGAAAAGGGGAGAAAAAGAAAATAAATCATGGAAACATAGAACAATACTTTTAAAAAATAAATAAAAATTTAAAATGTGGAGAACTGGTAGAAAGGGTAGGGCAGATAATGCCTGCATTGCCTAAACAACACTATTGTGAGGAATGTGCTTTATCAGTCTGAAAGCCTTATAGAAATCCAAGATAAGAGCTATGTCACCAGTAGATTCACCATTACCTGGAGTCATCCAAGAACTCTCTGTGGGTGCACTAACTTCTTCTAGTAATAACATACTAATTAACATTCTCAAGGTGAGTGGTAGCAGTAAAAACTTATTTACAAAAATCTTTTACCTACATTTTATTTGAGTTCCATAACAACCCTAAGAGAGAGGTCAGGGCTTATTTCCATTTTATGGAGAAAATATATGGATAAAAATGGTTGACCAGGATCAACTATTTGATAAGCAGTAGACTTAAAACCAAGTCCAATGTTTTTTCCATGCTGGCCAGACAAGAGGAGAGCATCAGAACCCTTGACAAAATTCTGAACTTCACTACAAAGTAGATTACTCAATTGTATGTGAATGATGGTGAATATCAACTGAATGTGAATGATGGTTAATATTATTTATCTCAATGTTTCCAAAAGAAACTATGATCCCATTTTACAGGTGAAGAAATGAAGCCCCCCAAAAGTTTTTGGGCCTGCTTATAACTGGCCTCACCCATTTCTAGTTATCAAAGAATAAGTTTTCCCTGTAAAGGTCCAAATTAGGGTAGAGGTACATGTAGACTCTAAAATTCTATGATTCTGAATGGACAGGCAAGGCAGAAAGGAGAAAGGGAAAAGAAGAGAGAAAAAGAGAATCCTTCAGGCCTCCAGCATTCCTGTAGCTGTGAATGGCAGGACATTAAGTAGATGGTGCTCATTAAAGAAAATAAAAATTGAAAAGTGGGTAAGGTTAGACAAATGCCAATGAAAACATGGAGACCACCATGTTAGATATGATCTCAGCTGCCTTTGCCTCCTAAATTCATGCCCTATGACTTCCACCACCATCATTACCTCCAAATATTAATTTTTTAAAGGAACCATTTTTGATTCCCAACTCTGCCTTAGCAGTACCATACTGCAGTGGCAAGGACACTGAATTGATAGTTAGGAGCCTTGGGTTTGAGGACTGGTTCTGCTGCAAAATAATCCTGTGGGTTGGGCAAGTTACTCCCCATTCCTACCTAGCCTCAGTTTCTTCATCTTTGAAAAGAGTACTAGACTAGCTGATCTCTAAAGATCCTTTCAACTGCCTGAAGTATTTTTTCCATTTTTTCCATATATCAAAAACATGTTATTTTATATTCAATTCTAAATTTATTTGTGCTCAGTTAGCTCTTCTCTGAGAGAATTTGTTCACTACTGCATTACCACTCAGCTTACCATTCATCTGTGGTGCTCCAGGCTATATGTCAATTTAGACCTACTTAAGATCTAAACTGGAATCTAGACAGAAACAACTTACAAGATTTAGAGCTGGAAGAGACATTGGTGATCATCTGCCCAAAGCCCCCTCATTTTACAGATGAGGAAACCGAGACCCAAATGAGCAAAGTGACTAGCCAAGGTAATGAGTCACAGAACTCAGTGCTGCATCCACATGGAGAGCAGTTACCACAATACTGTGGGTTTTCAGCAGTCTTGCTTCCATTGCCCAACTGATCCAACATCTTTGCAGAAAGTCCCATTTTTCCATGATAGTCAAGGTCTTTGGAAATTCCAGGACACTAGTAACCCCCTTCCTAAAATATTACATTATATCTTGTGTGGCACTGACAGACCAGGACTCCAGAGATTCAGACAGAACAGTCTCCACTGGGCTCAGTGTGCTTACAGTGGTTGACAATATGCTTACAAAATGCCAGGGTTTTAAAAATAAAAATAATACATTCTGCTTACATTTCCCATGGGGCCTTCTTTTGCTTACTGGACCTGTTGAGGGGAAGCTGGGAGGGAAGATCTCAACCATTGCCCCAGACAGTAGCAGTTCATGGAGGAGCCAAAGATATAGAATTCAGAGAGGAATTTGAGAGGTATATCTGATATAAGTTAAAAACATGATCCTGGGGATTTGTGATTTCTTATTTTGAGATTCCTTTTCCAGAAGTGTCATAAAATTATTCCTCCAAAAACAAACTCAAGAAATTTATTTATGTGGAAAGAAAAGTTTTCAAATAATTACTTTCTTTTCTGGACAAATAAAATATATGATTTTACATCCCAAAATAACAGGGCTAAAATTTTGCATATTATTTCATAAAGCTGCACAACACTAAGTAAATCTAAATTCCCTTTCTGGTAGCTACTTTTTTTCACCTGTAAAATAATGACTACATAGCCTTTGAGCTTTCAGTGTCTTATATTTTCCTAATTTGGGATGGGTGTAGAAGAAAGAACCTCCAAAAGAGGATCTATGTTGGGAGACGGGAAAGAGTTATAATTTCTCAGTTTCTTTCTATATCCCTTGTTTCTGAAAAAGAGGTGTATTTAACTGTTGTAAGTTCCACATTACTGGCTTAAACAAACATTTTCCCCAAATAGAAATGGAAAATCCTTAAGAGTCTGCTTCTTGCAAACTATTAGCATGACCAGGTCCAAGAGCATAATCAGCATGAGGAACTGTTCCATCCCGGCTAAGAGGTAAAAAAGTGGCTATATGTCAATTTGACAGAAACAATCAGGAGGTAAGCTGTCTTCCTGGGGTGCATGTTAAGGATGTGACAGAGAACCTCCAGGGACTTGTAGAATCTGAGCATTGTTACCCACTGTGGGTAATCTCTAAGAGAACAAATGATACTGTCAGAAGGAACCTGAAGAGAATCTCAAGAGCTTATGAAGAGTGGGGCACGTTCACAGGTAGTGTTTCCTTCACCGTTGCTCACTAAGGTTCAGATCTTACAAAGAAATTCAGATGTGGAAAGTGAAAAACTGGCTAAGAAGATGGTGTCAGAGAATGAATTTTGGATTTAGGGAGCAAAGACCAGGGATTGAACACGTCTAATAAGGGCAGGGAAGAACTAATTTGCTAATTTAATGTAGAGAACCTGAAAAAAGGGAAAGGTAGGGAAAAAGTCTTTATGCATAACTGTTAAAAACTGGGCATTGGAGGGCAGGAAGTATGACACAGGAATGAAAATGGCAGATGTTTTCAGTAATGGGCAAAGTTTATCAGGATAAAGATGAAGAAATGATATTCGTAGGTTCATATACTTTTGTTCATGAAATATAATAAAATGCAATGGAGATATGAATATAGAGAAGCAAATATAACCAAATATTACTGAGATTTTAAAAGATCTATTTATCTGGTATAAAGAAATGGAAGAGGATGCCCTATTGAAGAAGAACAGGTTAAGTAGTTGGAAAGTGGATAACAGAAAGTACATCTAGAGGTTATTCTGACTTCTAGTCAACATGGATTCCTAAATGGGAGAAAGTTACTCCAGTAAAACCCTGAAGTTCACAGTAGACCAAATAAGGATCAAGCAATCTATTGAGAAACTAGAGTGGCATCTTACACCCTAGAATTGTATAAGAGATTGGCCAATAGTATAGCAACAAGATGAAATGACTCTCCTCTACCTACATCCCAGAGAAGTTAGTGCCAGCACCTCCAGCATGACCAAAGATGGAATAATTGGCTTAGTGTACAGTGATAGCTCCCCTGAGAATCTGGGGGTGGGTGGGTGATCAGAATTCCAGAGTGGGGACTTTGACAGTCTCCATGTTGGGAGAAGGAAAAAAAAGGGCAAAGAAGAGGGAATTGGCCAGCATGGTGCTAAAATACTCAGACTTCAGACTAGGAAAGTCCAGGTCCAGGGACTTTTAAGTCCCCCACATTTTATTTCTCAGATGGCAGAGGGGGATCACTTGAATTCAAAGACCCAAGGGAGACTACTCTCAAAAAGTGGAGATCCACACAAGAACTCAGGAGACCAAAGATGAAGCTAAGCAGGGCTTACCACCTCACCCAAAATTGTAACAGGGAACAATGTGGCCCTGGCACAAAGCCTTAATGTAGGAACTACTGCTGGTGAAATGAACTAAGCAAAGAAAACATAACAAACATAAATAATTATTGCAATTCAAACTCCATAATGACTGCAAGCAGGGACTGAAAGAAGGTGGGGGGGAGGATTTTCCACAAGATCTATATACATAATATAGAATGAGGCGAGAGATTAAAAGAGTTCTAGAGGAAGGAATTAAAAAATAGTTTAGAAGAAAAAGAAGTAAATCTTACCCAAGAAATGGAATTTCTGAAAATTAGAATAGAGCAAATAGAAACCAATGATTCCATGAAACCATAAGAAATATAAGAATAAAATCAAAAGATTGAAAAAAAGAAAATATAATATATCCAATAATTTTAAATGATATGGAAATTATGTCAGAGATATACTTTAAGAATCATTAGAATATTCAAATCAAGAAAACATCTAATGCCCAGTGGACTTACGCGTCGGCTATGGGGGGTGGGGGGAGGAAAAGAAAATGATTTATGTCTTTAACGAATAATGCTTGGAAATGATCAAATAAAATATATTTAAAAAATAATAAAAAAGAATAATTAAAAAAAGAATCATTAGAATTAATCAATTAAATAAATAAAATTTTTAAAAAGAATCATTGCATTCCCTACAAAACCATGATTTTTCACTTCATGATTTCATAAGTGAAAATTATATAAATCTATTAAAACTAGGGGTAAAGTAAGAAAGAATCAACCAATCATCTTCTGAAACTCCAAAAGATAAAGTCCCAAGATGATTAAAACAAAAAATCATCAAAAAAAAAAATAGAGTATGGTCCCCATAATTGTGAGGGATACAATACATTCCAAGACCTATCATAGATGGCTGAAACCATTTGGAATTGAGGACTTTCAATAATTTTTGATGAAAAGAAACACATATAAATGTAAAATTATCTAAGAAAATGATCACGTTGTAATACTAACACTCTAAGAGGGATAGAAATCCTAATGTCCCTTCAGAACCTTAATATCTTCAAAGAATATTATTGAGGTTTAGAGATTATGCTGTAGCAGCTAGTTGGTGCAGTGGAATAGGGTGCTGCACCTAGAATCAGAAAGATCTGAGTTCAAATCAGGCCTCAGATACTTCCTAATTGTGTGACCCTGAGCAAGTCATTTAACTTCTGTTTGTCTCTATTTCCCCATGTATAAAAAGGAGATAATAGTAGCACTTACCTTCTAGGGTTTTTGTGATGATCAGATGAGATAATAATTAAAAGCTGACACTGTGTTTGGAACATAGTGCTACATAAATATTAGCAACTATTTTTTTAATGACATTCTGGAGGTGAATTGGTTCTATTCTGAGGTTTTTATGAAGAGAAACAGAAGGAAAGGTAAACCAAAATATATAATAGGATATATTTATATAATATATAAAAGGAGCAAGAAGGGGTTGAAACTTGCTGTTTGTCATTATATGTTGCATGAGAGGAGAATGAGTCTCACTCTTATCTGAGAGGACTGAACACATATTTTTTAAGGACCCTTACTTTACATCTTAGAATCAATATTGTGTTTTAGTTCTAAGACAGAAGAACAGTTAATGCTACGGGGGTTAAGTAACTTGCCTAGGATCACACAGTACATACAGTTTGATATAGAAATATTTTAAACTTAATAGGAAAACAAGAAGGAATATTGGGGCAGGGGGAGGCTAAGGAAGAGAGGAAGAAAACAATTTAAATCTAAGGGGCGGGTATCAGACCATGGTATATAAATGTAATGGAATAATATTGCACCATAGGTAATGACAAAAGAGATGATTTTTTAAAAAACCTAATTATTATGAAATGACATAATGAAGTAAACAGAAGCAGGAAAAAATTTATACAAAAACTATATTATAAAGAAACCAGCTATGAAAGACTTAAGAAACCGATAAGATCAATGGTCAGTCATGTCTGTAGAGGATCAATGATGAATCTTCTTTTTTGTGTGTATTCTGCTCATATTTAAATTCAGAATGAATTTTTTAATATAAGTTATTCCTTTACTCGTGTGGAATTTTATAAATCCAAAGGGGAAGGTATGGGGAACATTTCAATGAAGATCGAAGGAGAAAGAGACAAAAGTGATAGAGTAGTGGCAAGTCACCTGGCCAGTTAGAGGAAATTGATGATGACATCCTAATTTAGAACACTAAGTTCTGGGAGCACAGACCTGTGGTGGTGGAGGGCACATTAAATATTAGAATCTGTGGTTAGTTCATTTCCTAAAAAGAAGGAAACTGACAAATTCTCAATTTGCCATACTAAAAACTTATCATTCAGAAAAGCAGAGAATATTGCTATGCTAGATCTGATTCTGACCCAAAAGGGGGAATTGGCCAATTGCATTATAGATAACCACTGGGAGAACACTAGGAGGAAATGATTATGCTATCTTAAAAATTGAGATAGAAAAAATATTTGTACAGAATCTGGTTTGGGCACAAGACTTTGCAAAGATATTAATTCAATGACCATTTTTAGGAAATGCTTACTATGTGTTAACGATACCTGTTTGGCATTAGATATACAAGGGGAAGGGCTCAAAAATAGGATGGGTAGGATCCCATTACCTAAAACTCTACAAGTAAAGTTGCCTCAAGATGCATGGTAGGCTCCACCATTGCATCTGATAAAGAAAAGAGGGTATGATATAGAAAGATCAATGCAGCTAAACATTAGTTTGATAATCAGATTTTAAGAGAACATGTACCATACTTCTAAAATGGAAACACCAGCAAGTAAATGAAAAACCACAGAATAGCAATGGTTCTGCAAAAATAGTGTCAGGAAGCACAACGTCTAATTACACATTCAAACTTGGGATAAATGCTGAGGAAAACGAAAAGCATTTTTTAAAAATGTTGAGAGCAAAAGCAGAAGCAAAATCATGAAAGGGAGGAGACCCTTGCTTGGCATGGATGGCAACTTGATAACTGATAGAAAGGTGGCATTTAACACTTATTCGGCTTTAAATTTTTTGGCAAGGTAAATAATCTTATACAAGGAAGGATTAACAGATTTGAAAGAGGTAAGAGCATGACAAGAGAAGATCTTACTCCTATAAATGAATTCAAAGCACCTGGCCTGGAAAACGATAAAGTACTTCACATAGTGCCTGGCATATAGTGCTGAATATGTTGCTATTAATTGCTAGCCATGAAACCTAAGAAGGGCTTGAATTAAAGACAACTGAGAAATGTGTCCCCCAAAATGAGTAGAACATAGAAAATTTGCAGGAAACAGGCAGCTTTCTCTACTAGGGAACAGTTAAATTGTTTCCTCTTTGTGTCTTCTGGGGGCATTGAATCGCCTTCAAGGAAGCCAGAGAAGATTCTGAAGTGATCATAATGCTACAAGAATGAAATCATTCCAGAAGTGTCCCACTCCTGCCTCAGTTAGAGCATTCCTGTGCTCCTCAACACAATTATCAAAAGGGTGTGTGTTGTGTGTGTGCATATGAGAGAAAAGAATATATGTGTGTGTACTACAGCTTATATATATATATATATTACATGTGTAATATATGAGTATACATAGAGTATATGTATAGATATAGACACATGAGAGTGAATATCTATGGAGAGAGACACAGAGACAGAGACAGAAAAACAGAGAGGTAACTGTGAGCTCATTAATCTTGCCCTTTTGTTTTACAGATGAGGAAACTGAAGTTAAATGACTTTCCCACAGTTCCACAAGTAGTACAGGACTGAGCTGGAGTATGAACTCAAGTTCTGATTCTAAAACCAGAATTCTTTCCACTCAGATCCCCTTCCCTTAAGAATCACGATGATTTTTCCTTTCAATGACCTATGAAATCAAATTTACAAGGAAGGGAAAGCCCCACAGAAGAATCATTTCCACAGTAGATGCTGCTATTTTAGAGGATAACCTAGATCCCCTGGACCAACCAAAAGGACTGGTTGTTGCAAAATATGTCGACTTTCCAATGGAAATATCATATACTTTTGGAAGACAGAAGATAATGTAATTTAAGAAGAGTCTTCATAAACCAAGGAATGGGAAGTATACATGTCTATGAGATTTTTTATGGTATAAGAAATGAATCTGACATCCCAGCTTGGAAAAATACATTCATTGTAGCCCCTTGTTGATGGCTAGTGAATTCTGGTCTTTCCCCTCACTCTGGTTCTTATATGAGACCAGAGGCAGAGGCAGAACTTCCAAAGGTCAATGACTTCATGAGTTCCATGACCCCTCCTCCAGAGGTTTTGCCTACCTTCGTGGCCATGGTGAAAACTGGCTTAAAAAAATAAAAACACCTACCCACTCATTGTGGGTATTCAGATTGCAACCAGGGAATCGGCTTGGGTGTGTTAGTAGAGCCTCTCCTAGGACCTTTGCACTGATGTTGACTTTTAGAGATGGAGAATTAGACTGCTTGTACAGTATGGCTTTATAATAGGCAAGCTGACTTCCGAGGTCCTTATGGGGGCAATAAAACCTTTTAACAGGAGTCAGATCTAGTATTGCTCTCTTTCCTCCCTACTCCACTATAAGGAAGTCATCCAAGATCTGAGTTACTTCTTGTTATGGCCAGGAAAGTGACAAAGGTTCTATTGTACCATGCTGGCTTTTGTTTACAGGATTTTCCATTTCTGATGCCAGCAAAAAAGGCTTAAAAGAATCCACTGAAATGGGGGCAGGGGAGGGTTTTTCCTTTATGCCATCAACCTCATCACAAATAGTGTGGTTAGCAGTTGGGTGTCACACAATGGGACTACGCAAAAGCAGTACAGGATGGGAGTTAAATGGGTAGAAAAGTTAAAAAAAAATAAATTATAAATAAATTAAAAATTAAAAAAGACTGAGCCCTTCTGAGAGGCCCTCAAAGGCTGAGCTCTGGTACTTAAGTGACCACCCAAACACCAACCTGAAGGTTTTGGATATCAACTTGGGAATTAGTGTCTCTGAGTGATCTTTGTAAAACAAGTTACTTGTAAGTTCTTTGGTGGCAAAAACCGTTCCTGTTTATCTTCTCATTCAGCTTGTCTACCACATTGCTTGGCACATAGTAGGTATTTAACAGATGGTTGTGGATTGATTGCAGGAAAAGCCATTCAGAGAGGCAAGTGACAAGTCATTATCTGCACATACTAAGTTGCTTTTATTAATCCAGAACTGCATGCTACAGATACTGTACAGCATGAACATGTATTCATTACAAAAATGGCGTCAAAACCATTAAAAATGAAATCAGAATAAGAGCATCAAACGGAACAGTAACATCACAACTGTTAGGAAACATTCAAAGTATTCACAAAAAATGTTATAGTTAGCATCTTAATAAACCAGAGAAAAATTGGAGACAGTTTTACAATCGCTTCATGTCAACTACAATGGCACTGAATGAACAGTTCTCAGCTTTATACAGCATTTTGCAACATCAACATGCCTAGGTTTTTTTTGTGTTTTTTTCTTTTTTTTTTTAAAGTTTGCTACCTACCTTTATGTAGTCAGTTTACATAGAAGCGGCAGTCTGTTTTTTTTTCCTTTATGTGTAATCTAATATACAGAATTTTGGCCCTTAAGGGTTTATACCTCTTCATTTTAAATGCTTTCTGGACAATCTGCTACCAAACACATCTTGTTATAGGTGACATTAAAACTACACACATACCTACCTATGTAACATCACAGCAAAACATGATGAACAAAAATTACAGCATTAAAAACAGGGAGAAAGTTAAAAGTCACTGAGAATTTTGGCACGTAAAAATTTGTACACAGTCCACAGTCCTAATGTTGCAGGCCATTCAACTGTAGGTCCAAGAGGGGAGACGCCAACGCTCCCGCTGTTTCTCAAACAGCGCCGCTAAAATTCCCTCGCTAATTTTCAAGTCTTATTTAATGTAATGGCTTTCAAAGCAATTTCTTTACACTATTGATCCTTTAATGCATCTATAAATGTCCATTTGGTGGCAACTGTGTTTCATACAGCAAAGAGAAAACAAAACAAAAGTCAAAACCCAAAAAATATATATATACACATTTTTATATATATATATATATAAACTTAAAAACCTTGTACAAATGAGTTGCTATATATAAGATGCTTACACTAAGGAGGAAAAAAAACTTTATACAATGGTTCAAGAAAAAGGAAAACATATTTTAAAAGGGACAACATACAGGTACAACAAGCAGTCTCTAAAGCAATAAATACTACTGGTCCAATAGCGTTGTGATACCGGTAATTGGTGAGTAACGTCCCGCTTCCCCCCCACCCCCCCAAAAGAACAACACCATGGAACAAGGTATATTAACACATTTTAACCCTTTGTTTCTGTACATTTAAACAATAACAACATCACAAGAAAAGTTGTTTCACACAGAAAAAAATGTCATGGCACTGCATTCATTGTGCCCTTATGGTTTAAAAACGAGATGTAAAATGATTGGTTCGCAAGCTCGTATTTAATACAAATAATAAAGAACCAACGCCTTCTGCAAAGGGCTGCTTCAAAATTGCTTCTTTTTGTCTTTTTAAATCAGTCTTTAAAACTAAGCTATCGGAACTACATAACAGTTATGTATATATATATATTTTTTTAAACGCTACAAAGACTTTAAACAGCTGTTGATAAAAATTTTGGTAGAATCATGAGGTTTCTCTCTCATCTACATATTTAAAAGGAGAAATTGAAATAAGAATGGGTCAAATATTGACCAATGAACTCGATAAACATCAACTAATGTAGCCATGTGGGCACAAGATTAAAAAAAAAAGGCCAAAAAAATCCTCAAAAAAAAGAAAGGAACAAAAACAAAAAAGAAAACAAATGAAAACCAGGGCTAGCAAAGCTAAAGCTATTCTAAAGACTTGGTTACAAGGGAGAGTGGCTGGGGCTGGGTCCCAGCCAAAGAATTGTGGGAATGTAAGGAAGATGTTGACGGCTGTGCTAGAGACGAAGAGGGGGCAGCTGATGGCTGTAAAGTGGAAGGCGGCAGATCCAGGGCCCCATTCTGACAGTGGGCAGCAGAGACAGCCAAGGCGCTGGGCTTGCTGTGGGCGCTCTCAGCCAAGAGGAGAGAGGGCGGTGGCGGCGGCATCATCGTGAGGTGGGCCAGGGAGTCAGGTTTCAATGTAAGCGAGAGAGGTTGGGTTTGTTCAGTCTGTGGTTTGGAGTCTCTGGTAGGGGAGCCTAGCATGTTAGGAGAAGAAGGAGGGGAGTCTAATAAGCTTCCATCTGAAGAGGGTGGACTGAGGCAGCTGCCTTCACCTTGTATGTAGCGAACGCACTTTTTTTTTCTCCTAGAAACAGGGGGAGAGAGTTATCTGTAAATAAAGGGCAAAGATGCCAAGGGAGAGAGTTATCTAATGTACAGAGCAGAGCACAAGTCCCCTAACTGATGCCCTGATCAATCAGCACACCTGGCAGGAGAAAAACATTTAAAAAGTTGCTCTGGGTGTGCAGAACTAACTAATTTCTCTAAGCCAACTGGGCCTAACAAGGAAAAATAATAATGAAAGCCCACTGCTCCCACCCTGCTCCCCTCCCACCCATCTTCACCCCACTCCCACCCTGATTAAGTTCAACTTTGGGCAGATTCATGTAAGCCACAGATACTGTGGCAGCCACTTTTCAGGTACAAATTTCTTCCAAATTAGGCTCAAATAAGAGGCTGGCCCCTTTTTCCTTTTAATCTCCCTTTCCCACTCCCTTCCTCCCATTCCCACCCTCAATAACTTTTTGTTCCAAAAAAAAAAAGAGAGAGAGAGAGAGAAAGAGAGAGAAAAGAGAAAAAGAGAGAAAGAATGAAAAAAGATATCCTTCCCTAGGTACCTCATATCAATCTCAAACTTTTAAAAAGCTGGCTATTTAGCCCATACAGCTGAAGGCTGCTTTAAGTGAGAGATTTAAAGGCTTTGGAACACCATCGCCATGAGGATGAAAGAGCTGAAATTAGCTTTTAGGTTTCTCTGTTAAGAACCGCACCAAATCAAGAAAGGTCAGAGCCAGGTGAGAAGGGGGGAAAAAAAGAAAAGAAAGAAAGGAAACAAAACTGAAATAAATAAAATCAAACCAAACCAAAAACCAAAATTAAAAACAAATCACCAAAATAGGTAGAATAGGAATAAAAAGGGGGAGGGGAGTAGAATAAGAAAAAACAGAAAATGATCCAAAGTAACGAGAATAACTGGTTGTATGGCCTGCAGGTTGTGGATAAAATTAAGTAAAGACTTGCCTTAAATTTTTTAAACTTTATTTTAACTTTTTTTGGGTGGGGGTGGTCAGGAAAGGGAGAAGTGGAAGGGTTGGTAGTGTTGTTGATCCTTGAACAGGTCTGACACATAATTAATATGCCAATGCAGGAATCGGTCTCAGTAAGTGTAGGATATAACACAAAATCACAGCAGTAATAACCAAAGGAAGGACTGCAGAGGAGCAACAGCAGGGACTTTTTGTTCACACAGACTTTTGCCAGAAAGAGGTTTTAACCCATACCAAAAATATAAACTTCCCCTTGTTACTGGTGCCCATTATATAAGGAACAGAAATGAGAATTTAGAAATATTTCTTGCCTATCATCCAAGGATAATGTGAGAGTAGCCGAGCGAAGAAATCAGGTATGTGACTAAAAGGGTCTCATCCATCAACTCGAGTTTGGTAGGAATAAAGTTGGTGGGGAAAATGATCCTGGGATCATTCCCACTAGTACATCATCTATAAAAATGCTTAAGATAATATATATATATGTATATATATATCATTCATCTGAATTCATAAATTCAAGGTATGCCTACAATATTGCAGAACCCAAACTAGTAAAGTTCCAGAAGATACCACAAAGTAGTTGAGACAACTCCTGCAAGACTATTCTTTAACTACAAAGGAGGCTAAATTCCCCACTCAATCTGCCCCACAGAACCCTGGTCATACCGCCCCAGTGTATATATATACAGTGTGTGGACTAAGCAGGATGGTGGGAGGGCAAGAGGAGCATGCTTAAGTTTAGTTGGCCTTATAGAGATGGAGACCAATCAATTTCACTGGCCTCATGGTAGGTCAGTTCTCTCCCGAACGTAAGGAACTCAGAGGCCAAGGAGTCCAATCTGTATCATCTTTTCCTTTATCCTAAATTTGATGAGGTTCTTTCCTTCTAGGCCCTGAATTCCACTAAAATTCTGCTCATGTCCCAGAGAGCAAGATAAATAGATTAACCTATCAGGGGGTTTAAACCACCTTAGCCTGCAGATCAAAACATGCTGGAAAACTAAGAGGCCCATGCATTTTACAAAAATGAAGAATCAGGAGAAAAAAAAATAAAACAATGAGAAAACAAGTAAGAATGAGGAAGAAAGAGGGGTGAAGAGAGGAAAGGACATTGAAAACAAGGGGAAATCACTTCAGGCAGCATACCATGCTATATTAAGGCACAGTTAAAAGATGGGAAAACAACTTGGTGGGCTCAAAACAGAACCTTGTTAAAAAAAAAAATCCCCTAAGGTCAACTGAAATTAGAAAGCCATTATGTAAAAGGAAGAGACCTGATTTGCCAATGTCATTTCTAATTTTTCCCTCTGCCCCACCCTCATTCCCGAAAACAATCCTAACTGTGATGTGAAATTTTTTATCTTACGGAAAGGTTCAGGGGAAAAAAATTTGAATATGGGATCTGGAGGACAGAATGATGAGGGATGTTGGTAATAGACAATGACTGAGTGAAAGGCAATCAAGATGTATTCACATTTCTGAAGAGTCAAAGAACGCAAGTTTTACAACTGAATTTCTTTAAAGAAAAAAAAAACACACGTTGTCCTATTTGTTCAGTAGACAATCAGACACAGTCAAGACAAAGTTAAAAAGTAAGAGAAGTGTATGAGTGAGAGGTCATGTATCTCTCCCTTTTGCTAATACCCATTCCTTAACTCATAGCAAGCTCCTTCTCCAGTAACTTGTTTAAATTCTTCAAAATTCATTTTAACTTTTTATCTTTATCCTGAGGGTTAATTAGGAGTTATTTCTGACTATTTCTCTTTGTCATGGGCAACTTGGCAACAGAAAATGCATTGGCTAAACCCTGTAGTATATTGAGAAAGGCTCACCAAAGATAACAATAACAGCTTGAGAAGTGATGACTGCTGTTGCCAAAATGAAAACTGAGTAATGGTGAGGGTTTACTGAAACATTATCACCTGTGATGATGGTGATGGCCAACTCTCAGATTGTACTAGAATAGCAAAATCTCTCTCAATATAGCCTTCACCCTCAAAACTATACTTCAGAAAAATCCTAGTTCTAAAGCATGAAGCTAACTTTACAATGGCTAAAATATAAATTACAACAGAAACACTTTAGAGCTGTGGTGTCAAAACTCCAATAGAAATGTGGCCACTAAACTGTACATCAGGGTTCCTGCAGACTGCATATGGACTTAGAAAACCACAGATTGGCATTATCTATGTTTTGTTGTATTTTTGTTTTATCTTATTAAATATTTCTCAATTATATTTCAATCTGGTTTCAGCAGCTGTTTGGCATTTGCTTTAGACAAAGACTTCCACCCTGCCTTGATGCTGATGACGTCCCTCACTTAAAAGTAAGGTGTAAAAGCCTCATGTCAAAAAAGGATAGGTGCCTTGATCAACATTCGAAATTTAAAATATAATACCAAATCTAATTTGCAGTAATAATTTCCCAATAAAAAGGCCTTCACAAAACCATACTCCCCAACCCTCAAAGCCAATACCCTAACAGTTCGTTTTGTTTTGATAGCAGACATAGTGGTATCAATCATAACACTTTTTTACAAGGAAATTAAGAATTCTTTTCTGATCACATGAGCACTTTAATCTGGACAAACAATTAAGTCACAGAACAAAATTCTTTGCTCACTGACCTCACTCAGAATGCAAGGTTTGGTACCAATCAGCTGCCTAGAAGAACCTGTTGTCACAGGACATCCTGGAGGAAAGCTAAGCATCCTTTATAAGAGAAAAATCGCTTGCTATCTCATAGAAAAATGGGACTAATAATAGCAATTTAGGGGCTTTAAAGCCAGTGAAAGCAGATGCTAGGTAATTTTCTATTTTTATTGATGCCGACATCTAGTACAAGTCACTTTCAAATCACTTTGACATCTGTATTTCTCAAGGTCCCAAACTCATTCAATGGGCAGAGAAAGCCCATCTTTGTAGGCATGTATGTCACCACACGTCCACTTTCTCTCCTCTCTCCCTGCTACCAATCTGTTCCTACTTGTTCAGAGAAAGAAAACAGGGGGATTTGGGGCATGCATGTAATGTGATGGACATCTGATCTAGGGTCTAAACAACATGAAGCACATGGTAAAGGCATGGACAAGAGGGAAAGGTGACGAGGGAGGCACTACAAACAGAGAGAGAGTGTTTGGGAGTTGAAATACCTACCATCATAATATTCCAAATTCAAAGACTGCTTGTATCAGAACAAAGAAACAACAAATTTAACCAAATGTGGTCATTAAAGAAAGGAAATGAGACAAGAACTAGTTGGTTTCCCTCCACCAAGAAAGAAGTACCTATAATGAAGTACCATGGAATTACAGGTTTGATGTAAACCTGCCGCAGAACATGGGTGCTTAATTTGGAATTCTCTGTGCTCTCTGATTCCTTTTGGCACCAAAAATTATTCTGTAGGACTGTCAAATGCTGCAGTATCTCTCAGCCTATGGCTCACAAGTTTATAACTCCTTAGCAGGTGTACACCATTCAATGCCACAAATTCCCTTCAGCTCTATAAAATGTCGGCTAATAAAAATCCAGAGTGAGTAAAAATGTGTATTAATGAACAATGCATTTTAAAAAAATACCAAAAACCTGTGCCAAAACCCTTCTGTATGTCTTAGATGTAGATCCTTGAATCATGAGAACCCTTGGCAATGGTGGAAACATTTTGTATACATCCCACCTCAGCATTCTTAGGGGTTGGTCAGCTGCAGAACGCCAGCTCTCTAAGAGTGAAAGATGCCAGTCTTTGCACATCAAGGTCTGACTATTCCCTGTTCTACCACCAGGGAGATGTTATTGAGAAAAAGAGAAAAAGAGAAAGAGAGATAGGAGTGTGGGAGAGAGATAATGGCATTAAATTAGCAAGAAATTTGGAAGGACGTGGATTATTAGCCATTGATGCTAGTGGGAATGGGGAAACAGGTGGGGAGTGGATAAAATACGTTTTCATACTAATGCTCTAGAAGGACAGAAGGCTTTGATTTTCCCAGAGGCCTAATGGTAGTAATATACCTGCACGGTTTGCACCATAAAGTCTGTCGGTCAAGCCCGAACAATGCCCGACACTTCTTTGGAGTATTTGCATCTGTTAGCATAAGGTAAACACAAAAAATACAACACAATGGTGGATCGTGCTCATTTGGATGTGAAATCTTAGCTAAAGCTTTTTTATTTTCTGTTCAATCACCTGAGCTTTATTTGGTAGTCTCCCCTCACCAAGGACATGAAAGGAAAGGACTTCCATGAGTCAAAAATAAAAAATAAAAAAAATTTAAAAAAAAAAGAGAGAAAGAGAAAGAAGGGGGAAAAAAGGTGACATTATTTGCTTCTATTTAGGTCAGTGTTAACATCCAAGTCACTGAGGCTCGCTCTACGCTGTAGTAGGGAAATGTGTTGGAAACATTCCGATGGCATGAAACACATTCCTTGGGAGAGGGAGAGACTGGTCTTTGCTGTCCCTGACACGAGAGAAGTATAGATGATGCTGTTTGACAGTGGCATTTATTTTGGCTAGCAGCAGCAAGGAGAACAAGCAGAATCCCTCACAGAGACGATCGGATGGCAGTGCCCCCACTCCCTTGTGTCTCCTAAGATCACAACACAGAGCTACAAAGCAACAGGGCAGAAAAGGGGGAAAGTACCAAATAAACCAGCTGAAAACCAGCCACAGCGAATCTGGGGAAACTATACACACCTGCAGGGACCGCACCAGTTATTCTGTTGATCAAGGCCAAAGCGCGCTCGGCATTTCTTAGGAGCGCTCAGGTCTGAATGAGTTCAAGAAAGAAGCGAGCAGAGGAGGGAGGGAATGAGAGAGAGAGAGAGAGAAAGAGAGAGAGAAAGAGAGAAAGATAGAGAGAGAAATAGAGGGGAGGGGAAAAAGAGAAAGATAAAAATAAGAAAAAAATAAAAATAAAAAAGGGAATAAATCAATGACCTGGTTACTAATTGCAAAATATTCACTTTCGTTTTTTTAAATTAAAAAAAGTGAAAATTACATTCTTATTTAACTTGTAAAATTAGCTGTTGCAAATAAAGCTGCAGTATCCCTTCTTTAAGGACTGTCTCTCAGATTGGGTCAAACTGATAAAGGGACCTCAGTCACTACAGAACTTTCATTTTCATGGTATTTCCTCTTGATTTGATTTTCCAATTTTTTTTAATTACAAAAAAAAAATGCAACCAAAATAAGAAACAAAAACAAAGAAGAATAAGAAAAGAAAGCGAAGGGGGAGGAATTAAGGTCCTTAACATGCTTTTTTTTCTTTCACTCAAGAGTTTTAACAGTTTAAAAAAATGTCAAACAAAATAAAACCAAGAAAAAAAAGAAAGAAAGAAAGAAAAAATAGATTGTATTGGGATATTGCAGCTTTTGGAACATTCAATTTTTGTTTTCCTGTTGTTCAGTTTTATTAATATTAAGATAGGAATGGAAAAGAATAAACAGACTGTGCGGAATGGATTGTTAGTATTAGCCAGAAACTAATAGCAGCATGAAGCAGTCAGTGAAAGCTAGTGAACTGCAATTTGTAGGCTAAGCAGCAAAGCAAAAGAAGAAAAAGAAAAAACGAAAAAAAAAGAAAAAACGAACCAAAAAAATCATACTGAGGATGCATGCTTGCATGAGAAAACTTAGTGGGAGCAATGCAAAAAATGCCATTAGATTAAGGAGGTTTATTATGGAATTCCTTCCATTCTTTACCAGTCTCTTTAAAGAAATACTGCATATTCAATTTGCACAGTTAGTTCAACTCTAAAGCACTTTCAATGTTTAAACAACTAATGAAAAAAATAAAACCAGAGTTAAATTAAATTAAAAACAAACAAACGAAAAAACAAAAACAACGGAAAAAAAACTGCTACCAAAACACATCAAAACATGTGGATGGTCATTTCTTAAGAATGTTCAATGTCATACATGTTTAATGTTAATAAAACGATAATGACAAGAAAAAGTAAAAAACATTTTATCAACTACTTTAATGACTCAAAATGACATTAGCACCTGTAATCGGAGGAAGTGAAAGGCAAGGATTTAGGAAACATTCGCTGTGTTCTGAAAAAAAAGAACAAATTATACAAAGTCTTCAAAAAATGTTTGTTTGTAAAGGCCTGGCTTCTCCAAGTGGGCTCTGAGATTGCCTATGCAGTATTTCTAATTTCCTCTAGAGAATGACAAACCTCCTTAATTTAAAATGGGTGCAATTTACCACTGTAAAGGCATGCATCAGAACATTCAGGTACAGCCCAAAGGAATGTCCAACACTCACACGGGCCCGCCCAAGCCCAGCCCCCCCCTTACCCCCCTCCCCCCCCAACACAGACACACAAAAAATTAGCAAACTTTATAAACCACGCATAGGCATGACTATAGCTCTGGAGTTAATGGCTTTGCAGTTATTTAAAAACACATTCCACTAGAATCACAATATGCTTTTCATGCAAAAAAATGAATGTTACTAGATTTAAAAGGGTAGTCATGAAGCAATTAATTAAAATGCATAAACAAAAAAGACTAGCTATGGATGGGTTACCCAACAATGCCCTGGCCTTGGATTTCTACTGCCTCCCCCAGATACATGCCTAACATAAAAGTGAGGTCCTTCCCATGCCCCCCCTTTCCTCGGGATTAATTAATTTAACTTACCATTAGTCTCTCCTGGCTGCTTGTCCCTTTTCCTCTTCTTCTTCTTCCCCTGCATAAAACATATGAAATAAAGGATTATTTCAGGAGATAAGGAGGGAGGTCCCAGTCTCCTGTGTTCATGTGGAAAGAAAGATATGTAAAGCATGTATTTATAGGTGTTACCCCTTGTGATCATATTCTAGGTGGTGGCCTGGAGGGTTTGGAGGGTAGAGAGAGGGAAGAAAAGATGCACAGAGAGCTTTGATACCCCTTCAATCCAGCTGCTTATTAACATTTAATAGCAGCATCCAATGTGTTCAGCCAGAAGGATACATATCAGACTTGCACTCAGTGGGAAGGAAAAGGAACCAAAGAGAAAGGATATGTGGGAAGCAAGTTAGTGGTCAACTTTAGGAAGAGAAAAGATATCTCCCCATTCACCTATGACAATATCCAAATATGGAATGGTCTCTATTTTAAAGGGCTATCATAAGGAAAAGAAATTAAACTTATTCTACTGGGTCCCACAGGGCAGAACAAGTATTGCAGAATTTAAAGGAAGGTAAATCTTGACCCAACAACAAGGAAGAATTTCCCAACAATTAAATTTATCCAGCAATAGGAAGGACTTTGTGAGACTATGAGCTCCTTTTCACTTAAAGTATTAGAGATGAAATGATAGAAATCATGCTATTTTACAGTCAAGCAGTGAGGAGGGTTTTGGAGGAGAAACATTTTGGAAAAGGATTTTGTTAAAAATTTAATTAAACAAGCCAGATGATGAATAAAATTGAAAAAACATTTGAACATGAAAGCCACCATATTGGAAATATATGAGGCTTTTTATTCGTAAACTGATATATACTGATAAATTGCTCAATTAAGCTTCATGAATTTCATTTCTTAAAAACTCACTTTACCAAAAGAGCCAATGAATGTGTTCTTTGGTGAATGCAAAGAACCAAAGTACTATGTTGAGTTTGGTTTATATCTTTTTCTCTAACTAAGTGAAAGAAACTTAGCAGTAGTTCCTTTAGACCTCAAATAAAACGCAAAAGCAGAAATCATCTAAGGCCCATTTTCTGCCTCATTCGCAGCATATCTAGTAGCTATTTTCTTACCCAAGCAACAAACATTCATGATGCCTTGGGTGATGACAAGGTCACCTGTATTTAGTAGCACATATTTGTTTTTCTGGTAGTAATAATGAGTTGAGTAATTCAGGAGTATATCATGACTGTCTTTAAATGCTTAAATGGATTCTCTTTTTGTCCCCATGGTAGGCACTTATTTTGCTTGGCCAAGATAGAATTAACATATTAAAGTTATTATAGGGAGGGTTTGGGGTCAATAAGGATGAATTTCCTAACTATGAGATCTGTCCACATTGTCTTGGGAGGTAGTAAGTTTCTCAACAGAGGGAGTATTAGGTAAGAGCCAGATGATTCCATGATGACATTATAGAAGGGATTCCATTATGGGGAAAGGGATTGGATAACACACCTACTGAAGTTCTTTCTATAGAGCCTATGATTGTATGAGTTAGTCTCATTTTTAAAACAACCTGTCTGCTTTGATGAGGCAACTAGGTGAGGAGGCATAAAGTTTTCCCTCTGCATATGGGATATTGACTGTCATTTCCAGGGATCTAAACACTCACCATCTTGGCTTTAGTAGCCCATCACTCCAAAAAAGCTAAAGTGTGAGGCATAAATGTACAAACACCAGCAAGACAAAAGGTGTGTGTGTGGCAGTGTAGATAGCTTACTTTTGCTATTTTAGAGACATTCAAATGACTTTCCTTCCTGAAGCATTGCCTTGACTGTTAATACCAGTCATGGTAAAAACCTGCAGAGAACTCAGAAAATATTAAGGAAATCTAGGACCTGACAAGATATCCTCCAAGAAGAATCAGACCTCTGTAAAATGGAAATCATATAGAGCTAAATTATAACTAGGGATCATGGTGCAAATTTTTTGTTAGGTTAAAAAAATTTCTTTGGTTACTTCTTTAAGGCTAAGCTTCCAAGTAAATTTTATTAGAGATGAGCTTGAATGGAGTTGCTTTCCAGAAGGAAAAAAGTATTTTTTCTTATGACAAAGTACAAACTCCCACAGCCCTCGGCACCAAAATGTTCATAACTCCTGATTTCTGCTTCTTCTTCAGGGAGCAAATTATGCCTTACTAGGGAGCTAAGTGCTACAGCAAATAGAGAAATGGGCCTGGAGTCAAGAAGACCTTAGATCAAATCCAGCTTCAAGCATTTACTCTGGCTATGTGGCCAGCTTTGAGCACTTACTAGCTATGCAGCCCTAAGGAAGTCACTCAACCTCTGTTTGCCTCGAGTTCCTCAACTGCAAAAAATTAGGGGTAGTAATGGTGGCTATCTCCCAGGAATGCTATAAGGATTAGGCAAGATAATATTTTTCAAGTCCCTGGCACATAGCAAATGCTATATAAATGCTTGTTTCCTTCTTTTCCTCTTCCCACTTGCCTTAGAAGCAACAGCGGAGCTCTGTTCAAGTATTCAGATGATCCATTTGGGAGACTGAGGGAAAGTCCAGCTGAGCACTAACTATAGAGTTTTAATAATTTTTAATCCTCCTAAAGCATACCAAAAGGAATTCAGAATTTCTTCTACCTCTAAGCAGTTTACAATTCTGGGTTTGTAACTCAGGTGAATAATTAAGCTTTAGAGTAAAGGTTCCTAGAAGGCAGGAACTGTGGGTTTTAGTTGCCACAAGGAAATGTGGAAGCTTAATAAAAAGTTTGATGGCAATATGAATGAAAACCATGAAACATGAGAGTCCCAGAAGGAAGTTGTACCTACATTCTAGAATAAAGATTCCAAGGGAAAGAAAAGACCTGCTATCTTAGAGATCTTTGTGGGAAGAGAAAGCTTGGGACTGCCTTCCTGTTTCCTCCTTCCATTAATTTCTAGGCTCTTCAATTCCATTGAATAAGCATTTATTCTGCACCCATCAATGTGCCAAATACTGCATTAGGCAGACACTGTTGGTAGGCATTGTTTAATTTGTTGTCTGATTATCCCCAGGGCCTCACGTGATACTTGGCAAGTTGTAGACACTTAATAAAATTCTGATAATTAATTAAGTAGGGCCATAAAGAAGGAAAACAAACCAGTAACAAAATAAGAACTTCTATTCTATTAGGGAAAATCATTATGTATACAGATAAGTAAGCACTAAATAAATACATTTCTGTGGGGTGTTGGGGTGGTGGAATACTGATGTGGAGAGGGAGGAGGAGGCCAGAAAGGTCTCATATAGGTTGTGGTACTTGAGCTAGACCATGAAGGAAGAAGCTAGACTTTCCAAGAATTAGAAGTGGGATAGAGTACACCTCCAGAGAAAGAACTCTTGGAGCAGGAATGCAGATGAAAGCATGATTTATCACTTGTTTATGTGGGTATATATTTTGGGGTTTGGGGTTTTTAAGATTATTCCCTTACAAGAATGAATAATATGGAAATGTGTTTTGTATGAAACCCAGAAAAAAATTTTTCAAAAGTAAATTAAAAAAAAAAAAGAAGTGGGATGGGGTGGAGAGGGGGCACACGATAATTGGTGGTAGCCTGTGCAAAGGCAGTGAAGTAAGGGATAGAATGTTTAAGTAAGGAATATCAAGATATATAGAACACAATAGCAAAATTTGAATGTTTCCACCCATTTTTACCTGTGTCTAAGAACTGAATGTATAACCATGACTTCATTAGCATCATATTTCCAACAGTTGGGCAGGCTACTAGAAATGTTAAGAGCATTTTACATCCTTTAGCATTTTCAGGTCTACCTTCTCACATCAACAGTAGCCATCATGAGGGTAATTTGGGAAAATCTCTTAAATAACACTCATGTCTTTACAAATGGGTCCTTGTTTTGGCAAAGCAATCTCAGAAAGCCTCCATGTTCATACTGGGCAAAAAGAGTAAGAGGAAGGGTCCAAAATGAGACACTCTATAGTTTCACCACCCAAAGATGACTTTAAGGCCTTCTCGTTAGGCAAAAAGCTGTATGTTATAGATTAGGGTAGGAGGGACCTGCTGGTAGCAATCCAGAGGGAGTAAGGATAAAGGGTTAAAGATAGCAGAAAACATGATAGCAGTTCCTTTCTTATAAGCTCATTTATTTTCCCTCCTTAGATTTATCTGGTTATTAAATAGCTCTAGTATAAAATCATACTCATTGAGCAATACTGAATTAACATCATTCCAACTCTTTACTGAATCAATCAACATCAAGAAAACAAGTTACCAAAAAAAAAGTTACTGATCTCTCATAAACATAAATCAAGAGTGATGCCCAGAAAATTACATAAGAACTAGTAGGCACCTAGGAATCTAGTTCATACCCCCTAATTTACAGATGAGGATACTAGGGACTAAAGAGGGAAAGTGACTTTCTCAAGGTCTCACAGCCTCAAAGAGCTAACTCTGTGACTCACTGTCACCTTTCTGCCATCTCAGGGGTGAGCTCTGTACAACCTGGCCTCGGATTCTCCCCATGGCTCCATTCTAGATTGCTCAAAGGACAGGTGTGTCCGTAGGAGGCAGGAGAGACATGGAGTCAACTCCAAGCGCTCTTGACAAGAGGTGGGGTGGGAGTGCCGGGGGAGCAGGTGGAGGGCAGGAGCCCTACGAGCAATGGGGCTGTGTGATCCAAGGCTATCGAGGTCTCCTGCTGCTGGAAGGCTCTACCTCAGGGTCAGGTGGGGAGAGCACATCAAGCTTGTGAGGAAGCATTAGCCTTCTCATCCTCTTCCTTTCAGCTCTAGAAGAAAGGGTTTGACAGTGCACACATGCTGGGGACAAATGTAAAGGTCCCCAACATTTAAGACACGGCACATGCCCATCTGTCAGTGACACTCATTTCTTGAAACTTCTTTGAATGCTTTCGTTCAGGTCCCCATACTAATTCCCGTCTCAGCTCTCAGGAGGAATTCAGCCTGGGGACTCGTGCTAACAGCAACTCAACCCCAGGGCCTCAAAGGCTTCCCTGACAGTGCACCAAGTGGGCAGGGTACAATGGGCAGATGGGTGACCAGACCTAAGGCACTGTGTGCCACAGAGGAGAGGGCACAGGGGGAGGAGGGGGAGGAAACTGCAAAGGCATTTCTAAGCTGCCAAAAGAAGGTCTTACTATCTTACCCAGTGGGAAGTCATTTCAATTCTGCCATCTCAACTGAAACCACTCCTTAGATCACAAAATTTTACACAGAAAAGAGATTTTCAGGAGGATCTAGTCTGAATCTCCCCCTTCCTGCCTACACACAAATTTTTACAGAGGAGAAAACTAAGGCCCAGAAGGGTCTAGAGGCTTTGCATGAAGTCATAGTGACAAAGTCAGGATGAGAATCGGAGACCCAGGGCTTTTTCTATTTAAGGCTTTTTCCAAAAGGTTCTCTATTCGATACACTGTGTTAGAATGACTTTTTCTTACTTTGAACTTCCATCAGACAGAATAGTTACATAAATGTATCCTTGAGATATTTTAAACATACCCATAATTTGTAACTTCCTAAATATAATTACAGTATCAATGTGTAAATTAATTTTCAAAGTTTTATGCCCTTCTGAGAAAAAGCCAAATACACTTGTATTTATTAATATGGATACTGATTGTTTTCCGTTATTAGATAGAGTTGTTTCTTAGAAACTAGAAGGTAGTCCCCAGTTTTCATACAAGCACAGTATGGGATGTGTTATGTAACACATAATTGAAAGAGGAGTAAATTGAGGCCCAGTAAGGTACAGGTCACACAAAGTGAGTGACAGAAGCTGGATTAGATCATTAAGAGATGTTTATCAATGCGGGGGCAGATGACAACACTATTAACCACAATAAAAATAGGAAAGGAGGGAGAAGTAGTATTGGGCTCAAGAACAAACAAAGGAATTCTTAAATAACAGTAGATGATATCACTCATAGAAGGCCAAATGTTAGCACAAAATCTGCCTCCTCCCTGAGAGAAAGGGGGGGGGGGAGGAAAGGAAAGGAAAGGAAAGGAAAGGAAAGGAAAGGAAAGGAAAGGAAAGGAAAGGAAAGGAAAGGAAAGGAAAGGAAAGGAAAGGAAAGGAAAGGAAAGGAAAGGAAAGGAAAGGAAAGGAAAGGAAAGGAAAGGAAAGGAAAGGAAAGGAAAGGAAAGGAAAGGAAAGGAAAGGAAAGGAAAGGAAAGGAAAGGAAAGGAAAGGAAAGGAAAGGAAAGGAAAGGAAAGGAAAGGAAAGGAAAGGAAAGGAAAGGAAAGGAAAGGAAAGGAAAGGAAAGGAAAGGAAAGGAAAGGAAAGGAAAGGAAAGGAAAGGAAAGGAAAGGAAAGGAAAGGAAAGGAAAGGAAAGGAAAGGAAAGGAAAGAAAGGAAAGGAAAGGAAACTTTAGATTCAAACAAGTCACCATAATGACTATAAAGGTTCAAGAACTTAAGTTGATATGGGAGTAAAATGTAGTCCTGATGAATCCAACCTAAGAGAATTGAATGAAAACATTCGCATGTGATACAAAGGTGAGAAGGAATAGGAATGAAAGCTTAACAGATTAGTGATCTTCCTTGAAAAATTAAGAGAGGGAATGATAAAATCTCTGTAGATCATCTATCCTGAGCGTGGGCCACTGTTGACATTGTAACATATATACATGCACCGTAGAGCAGGTAATCATTTAAGTTTAACTCAGGTGAGAAAAACTTTTCACTGGTTTTATAGAACCACATCTTCATCATTATTAAAGATAGAAATAAGCATCCTTCCATTTTCCACCATACCAATCCAAAAGCCAGTCCTTAATCTTCTCTAGAGAAGCATGGATTGGGCTAAAGGAGATAAAGTAGTTAAATCTTTCCCCTCCACTCTCATGAAACTGAACACTCAACCCAACATGGATACAGGTTGATATATAGGCTATTTCACAAAGGCCTCCTAAGGGCCAACTAAACAGCTAGACATGAAGATGTTTTTCCCCTTATAAGTTATCGATCTCTCTCTCTCTCTGTCCCTAACTGAACCGCAGGGCATCAGTCACACTGAACTTCCAAGTCAAAGGAAAAACTTTACAATGATGACCAGTCTGAAACCAAAAGGGCCCTTCAAAAGCAAGTCAAATAATTAATAGAGTTTGCTTAGGTAAGTAAATTCAATTTACGTTTCCCAGCATAGGTGCTTCTCTACAAACTCTACTACTGAAAAAAATAGCCACCTACATAGCCACCTACATAGTTATCCCGTGCGGACCAGCCTGGATAAAGTTGCATGTGAAGCTGTCGTTCCTTTCTTGCGAGCTCATAGTATTTTGCTTGTTCTTCTCTGGATAACGCGTGCCACTGTAGAAGAATTAGTGGTGGGTGGGGAAGAGACAAATAGGAAATCAAAATGTCACAACCTGTACAATATCCATTACATATGAGAAATCTTCATCTTTCCTGTCATCCGCAAATAGTATAGTCTTATGCAATTACATTTCACTGAAACCCTGGGCTTGGCCTGGACAGCTCAGATGAGATTCAATCTGTCACTTAGGTTGTTCTGTCCTTTACTGTTTTGGGGAGGATGAAGGAAAGACAAGGAATTGTAACAGTTGGTCTGAATACTAATAAATTGCTGAATTACAACCTCCCCTCTCCCAATATATACTTAGGATCCTCCCAGAACACTAAAGGGGATAAGACTGGGACTTGTGAGGAAAGCAAATTATCCAAATCAATTGAAAATCTGGCTCTTCCCTTCACTCTCTTTGTGCTAGGTTCTCTGGGTTTCTATTGCATGGATCTCTCTTCTCTCTCCTAGAGATGGCATTCGTCACCTACCCTTCGACCAAGGATCTGGTTGATGGCTGCGCTTTCTTTCAATGTACATTCTGCTACAACTTTTGCTCTCATTTCCTTCATATACAACATGAATGCATTAAGAGGTTTCTTTATGTGGGGCTTTTTCTTTTCTTCTTCTTTTTTGGAGTCCTGATGTTTCCTGTATGTTTAAAGAACAGACAAACACAAACACATACCCTGGTAATGACTCTCTCAGCCTGGCTCCCTTTGGCCCATTCTTCTATTTCCACCAATTCCCTTATAACTAATTCCATGAGACACAAGGAAAACAACACAAAACAAAACAAAAAGAGCCTCCAATGAGTTTTGCCCAAAACTACTCAAATAGCCCAAAGGGTAAGAAAAAAATAAGATTTTGTAATCATATCTGAAAGTTTCCTAAATGTGAAAAGTTTTCCTAAAGCCTGCATTTCCCCCAACAAGCTATTATTTTCATTCTTTTAGAACAAAACCCCAAATGCCCAATTAATAAATTAGGGGGTAGGAAAGTAGTTATAAATCTGTCCATCCACATGCATGAAAAAGCATTCCTCTTTTGTCACAGAAGACACAATGAGACAGCCCTTACACACCTAAATAAACAAACAAATAAATAAATAAGTCAGCCATGCAGTGCCTTCAAAGGATGGATGTTTAAAAGGAGCCAAACTCTACTTTGAAAAAAAAAAAACCCAGCAATAGTCTTTTGGGCATACTAGTAAGGAAATAAAATTAAGAGAAAACACTTACGAGCTATGGAGTGAGCCAACATCACTCTGGGAAGATTCCTGTTTGACTGTTGGTGTGACTATGGCTGGATGAGGAATTCCAGTTGTGTGTAAAGTATGATGTGGTGGGACCATATGAGGAGGAAACCTAGAAGACAAAAAGCTGTGTAAATCGTCAGAATAAAAATGAATGAATGGGGAGGGATATGTACACACAGATTTTTTTAAATCATGTAACAAGCACATGAAAGCTACCCAAAGCTTATGAAACCTGTCAGCATTAATTAGCGATAAATTAAACATAATGATTCTCATAATGTCATTAAAGCCAATCTTCCCCTTCATTATTGCTACTGACACGAGGCATTATGATTTTTAACATCTTTAACAAAAGACAAATTCAACTGATGTACTTGGGCGGAAAAGTAGGATATAAGCTACCTGCCGGAAACAACACGTCCACTTTCTTATTATTAGTGGCAACTAAAAAGCCAATTTCACAGTCCTAATCAGTTCAGGAATTAAGGATGAAATCTTTTGTTGTATATTGACAGCTAAATAAAATATTAACGCTGCTGGAATTTACACACATTTTTGACAATGCTGTTCATACCTCATTAGGCCTTACTCTGTTGATGGAGCAAAATAATTTCTTTTTGTTCCTGTTGAACTGCTATACTTTGCTACTTTGGCAGGGTTAGTAGGGAATTAGGGGGGATGGGGAGGGGGAAGGGATAATTTTTCCCATTTGGTACACATAATGAGCCTTTGTCCACAGAAAAGAAACTATTTTCTTTAAGATGTTAAAGATGAAAAAAAGATAAAAGATGTTGAGAAATTATGATATTTAGCATGTGTGTATATATATATATATATTATATGAATGAGGATCTATATTTAAATTCACATTTCTAAGTCACTTCTATTTTTCAAATATGCTACAAATGTATAAACAGATCTTCAATATGGTTAACAATTATGCTTTCAGATATCTTATAGTCACCAAGGATAAATGTGATTTCTGTTCAAATGACCTAGGTCTAACTTTAATTTCTATTTTCTTAGTTGAACATTTTTTTAAAGCATTTCAAAGGGCATCACATTGGTGTGTCCCTACATACTATAACAAAGATAAACTGTGCTCTAAGGACCCAATTCAATTCAACTCAATAAACATTATTCAGTACCTACTGTGGGCAAAATTGGAAGACAATGTTCTAATTTCAAAACAGTTTATAATACACAAGCATACTAAGTAGGAAAGCTAAAAGCAGAGCAGACAAGCAGTTCTCAACATCTACCAATTGGGCACTTTGCAATATGTATTGAGATTGGAAAGGGAAGTATACCTTTCAAAAGGATAAAGGTGATAGAAAGATAGGGGTAGGGCAGGGAGCCAAAAAACAGGAGAGTCTCATAAGAACAAGGTAATACCTTACCAAACCTCAATTAAGTCACTAAAAGGAGTTTAAGTGAAAAAAAATGTTCCACTCTCCAGGCCCAAATCATCCATTGAATTCATTTAGATAAAATTAACCAACAAAATTTCTGACGTATATACTACATTGACAAAAGGAAAGATTCTGCTCAGTTCTACTGGATAATAATAAATTTCAAATTTAGAGAATCACATCTTAACTATTCTAGACAGAGGTAGGAGACTATTATCCCCAAGAGTGTAAAATTTTATTTTCATGATAATTTAAAAACATACCTTCTCAAGAACACGTACCATACATGATTTGTAGCCAAAAAAAAGTTTCCATTTAAACTAGTGCAACAAACTTTAATTTGAGAATAATAAAAATGAAAGAACTACTTATAAATGCATAAAGGACAAAAAATAATTCTAAATAGCACAATCTGAGGGTGATTAAAAGAGTTTGGCCTTCTGACTTCCAAGTTCTAAACTATGATCTGCCTTCTTGAGTTCCTTTGCCATTCTTTTAAATTGATATTTATTTTCTGATGAGATGCCTTTTCAATAAGACAGTTTCAGAAATATGGGGGGAAAAAACTCGGCCTCTTTTGGAGCATGTCAAAATTTGAAAATGATTGAATGGATTGTAACCCAATGTGATCTTTCACTTAGAAATAACCATAACCACTAGATACCATCAAAGAGACTTAAAAGTCCTGATAGCCCCGTGGCCTCACTCCATTCCACTCCACTGCTTCTGGGCCTGAGGGATAATGGAAATAAGAATACATGTCCCTGGAAGTACTTGGGCAGAGGGATTGCCTTTGCTGTCAACATCAGATGTTCAGATATGACGTAGGTATACTTATTCACTTCTTGGATTAGGTAAATGTGATCAGGGACAGGTATGCAAAGAAATGGGAAAAAGAGTATGTAGAGCAGGGGAAAAGGCTATACGGTTTGATTATATTCCAAGGAAAGGAATGAGAAGAAAGGAGGTTCTGGGGGCTGTTGAAGAATAAACACTTAAAAATCCACATACCTCCATATCTACTCATGTGTGTAAGAGAAAGAGAGAAGAGAGGAAAAGAACGAGAACAAGCGAATGCATACCTTTGCTTAAGAAACTCTTTTGCAGACAACTATTTCACGAAATGCAATAAACACCCTAAAAATTCTAAGTAGCTCATTATATACCCCTGTCTACTTTTATGGCTCCGAGCCAGAATATAATGATGAGCCTTAACTTGTTAAGGACAACTAATTTTTGTTTCTGGCTGTCTCAGGGGCTTCCCTCTTACTCAGTCCCACTTTGCTTCACTGTTGACATGTTTCTGTTAACTGGATGTCATCTGCCTGCCTTGATTTTATGCACAAGCAGTAGGATGCATTTTCCTGTGCAACAATCCTGCTTTGAGTTGCATTAGATTTGTCATTATTCTCTCATTCCCCCCCTTGCACTTGTAACATTTCATCTCTTCCTGCCTTATTTTTTTTGAGCCACGGTGCACCCACATTATGGTTTATACATGATCTTGCTCCCTTTGAAGCCGGCAGATTTCAGAGCCAGCTCTCGTCAGGAGTAGCGCCTTGCACCAATTTAGCAGGCTGAGGGCCCCGAGCTCCAACATCTCAATCTAAAGGGGGTCACAGGGTGGCACAAGTGAGTGTCAGCAAGTGCTGTTTAATTGCCAATCTAGGCTTCTCCGTGGTGTTTAAAGTATAATGACCCATCACTTAATTCTGAGAAGTCCTGGCCCCGCTGCTGAATGGAATGAATATCAAAGGGTATTCTGGAACAGGGCACGCTGCCTACATTTCCTATAACTGCCATAAGTATAATAGACCTGTACTTCTGTCGGCCCATTACGACAATAATGTATTTAATTTGCTGTATACTCTTTTTAACTAGGTACCTTTCATAAGGCCTACCTGGGGAATAGACTTTCTCTCACCACCACCATCACTACCACTACTATCACCACCACTACTGTCTCTTCCCTAATCCTTTCTCCTACCCCTTTTTCCCCCAGCCTCCCCAAGAAATTAGACTCATCTCATAAAGAATAATTCAATCAATAAACTTAACTGTAACCTACTTCCTATAACTAATGAGGCATATTCAGCCTTTAGAATTCTCTAGCAAAACAACAAAAAAATTCCCTATGACCATCAAAATAGAATGCAAGAGTGATAGACATGGGGCTTTGGATCACAAGGTTTTTTTAGAGGAAAATTCCTTCTTTTTCCATTTCTCAACTTATTTTAACTTTATAAGAGATCATATGCCTTATTAGGCACCTTTTAAAGAAAACACTTATTCATCTCCTCCTTTAGATATATATGGATGAGTGTACTTTTTGGTTTTTTTCTCTTAATTGAGATGGTGAAACATGATGATTTAGGACACATAAAACTTTTGCCCTTAATTAATTGTACACAGTTCAATTCAAGGGACTCTCACATTACACTCTCAGACCACCAGCACCCTGTTACTTTTCTATACCTGAGGCAAGCATTCCTTTCCTCTCTCCAACCAAACCTTACTCTTTCCTCCAATTTCATGTGCTGGCTGCAGAGCTTGGAGGAGGAGACAGGGGGACAGTATCCCTGCCATGTAATGCATGCTAATTTAATTATGTGCCATCATCAAAATGGATTAGCTGTTTCAGCCCATCAGGAAAGTCTAAACCTCCACCGATTTAATTAACTTGACTGAAAATCAGATGAACAGAAAATAAAGCTATCATTAGGATCTATTAGTGATTACTTAAACATAGTGCTGCCAACCAGTTTGTAAATAAACTAGCAACCACTGGAAAATTAACTAGAATTAATTGTGGCTAAGAAAGGGAGAATATTGGGGAGAGGGGTAGATATATAGTATTCATATATACTTACATGAAAAACATATTGAAATCTTTCAAAACTTAGAGGGGCAGGCAAATCTTTAATGCAGATTCTTAGCTTTTGAGCTTTGAAAAAAGCCCAATAACCTTTTCTGGAACCCTGCTTGCATAACAATAAAACTACCTTCACCCTTTCCTTTCTCCAATAGTCCAAGGCTACAGAGAAGACATATTTAAAAATCTTCGAAGTCATGACTTCTCTTTCCTGTTCCTTTAATGTCACTTTCTGTGCCACTCAATTAGTTGCCTTAGATAAATAGATCATAGATATATCTGCTCATCTATCAGCAAGACAGAAAGACAGACATGAAACCATATTGAGATTTCAAGGAAATTTTAATACTGCCATTATTGGCCTAAATGAGTTTCTAAAATGAACCTGGGTTATACCATTAACGACTAACTGTTTTCAGAAAAACATTGAGCATCCCTACCTAGATGAAATGGGATACTAGAGGACACTGTGAGAAGTCACACAATGCCCTGGTATCAGGACCCCGATTATTTGAACTCACCTTGACATGGAAGCGTTGACAGTCAGAGCTGTTGGATAGGGATGCCTGAATCCTCCCGTCGTGATTGGGTAAACTGGTTGACCTTGCCTAGAAAGAGGAAAAGGGGGAGGAAAAAGTGAGAAAAAGAAAAAAAGTGTGGGGGGGGAGTAGAGGAAGAAGGAAAAGGGGGGGCTTCTCTTTGCACAGTAAGCTTTATTCTCATTTGATCAGAACAAAAATCTTGGGGATTGTACAGCAAGGATCAAAGGGAAGAACCACAGAACAATTTGAATGCCATAAATCTGATAGGAATGGCTAATTAAATTTTATAACCTCTGCTTATGTCAATAGAGACCCTCTCCCCAAGCTGAAACTAGGTGTTTTGTTGTAATAATTAAAGGCGAAGTCTCGCTTGCTTTAATGGAGCCATCACACTAATTGAGGGCTACACATCCAAAGGAAAACAATAATGAATGTAAATTTATACCAAAATAAAGTACAGTGAATCAAAGGACTTCAGTTGCGCTTTGGGCCTCTTTCGGTATTTAGATCTCGGTGAGAAAACATTAAATTAACAGAGCTTAATTTGTAGCCTTTTGTCAAATTAACAAGTGTTGACAAGAGTTACCGGGGGGGAGAGTCCCCAAGAAGAATTGTGGGTAACCAATAGACAATCACACCTCATTACAATAATTAAAAAATACAGCAACACACAAAATAGCTTCCTCATGAAAGACCCACAACTTTTTCTGATGGAGGTTTGTCTGAGTTGGCTATTCCTTTTTATCTAGCCTTCAAACATCTCTCTATCAGCTGAGCAGGGGGAGACAGTGTTGCCAGGATCATCTGCTAGGACTGGCCAGCCCCTTTTAAGAATAAATGGGTCAACTGCTAATCATACTCCCTCTCCATCTCCCCAAAAGGACAATGGAAAAAATACTAGTATTATTGAGTTTGATATTCAGAATTTGTAATGGGATCATAAAACATTTGGAGTAATAAAGATAACTTTTGAGTTTGGTGTCAGATTTGAGTCTTTCTTCTAAAACTTACTAACAGGGATGACCCAAGGTAAATCCTTTAACTCTATATGGTCTAATTTCCTTTTCTATAATGGAGGAAGAACTTCTCCTCCTTCCAGGTTGGTTCTGGGATTTGACTGGCAAAAAGGAAATTCTAGTGAAGAAATCCTTTTACCGATGCAAAACAGCATCTACTCAGGAAGGAAAGAGAATTGCCCAGAAATTTCAGGGTTATGGAGCTAATATGTATAAGAAGGTGAACTTGAACCCAAGACTTCCTGATTGTGAGGCCAGCTTTCTATCTACTGTGAGATGACATAGCTCTGTAGAGATAAAAATATCTGCAGTACTATTACAATGAGAGGTAGTGTGGTAATAGTGACTACAAGAGCCCAGAAGATGAAAAGGGAGTTGTTCATATATTACTTCTGACTCACATTAACTAGATAACGAGGGACACGTCTTTTATGGATTACTTTTTGTATCCTTAATGCTTGGCGCATTGCTTTGCACACAGTTGGTACATAATAAATGCATATTGTTGAAGATGATGGTGACAATAACAATGATGATGAACAAGTACTGTAGGCAGCCCTATGGTTCTGTAAGTTGCCAGTCTACACTGTGCATTATTAATGGAAATTTCTCTACTGAGAGTATCCTAAACTGATGAAACCACAGATCCAGATTTCACTCCCCTCCCTCAAAAAGGAAAAAGAAAACCCCTATGTAATACTTATTTCCCAGGATTATTAGGCAGGTGAAGTGAGATAACATATATAAAATGGCATATGAATCTTAAAATACTACATTAAAATCATGTTATTTTTAATAGGGAGAATGTAAAAGGCATATATGTATGTAGGAGGATTCTAATTGGCATTGACTGAGCTCGCTTAGTCATTTAAGTTCTCTGACTCTATAAAATGACATGCTCAGCAAGTCCATAGCACCATAGGTTCAAGAGAAGTCTCTCTCTGTTGGGGTTCCCTCCACTAGCATTTTGTTTCCTAGAATTTCCTGGTCTACCTAGGTTCTTGTTTTCCATTTGAATGGCCATTCTCCAATGTGATGGATATCATTGAAGATAAGCAGGTAGGTGGCACAGCATAATGGAGTGCTGGCCCCAGAGTTCAAATCCAGACTTAGACACCTGCTAAATATGTGATCCTGAGCAACTCACTTAACTTCTGTGGGTCTCGAGTTCCCCAAATCTAAAATGGGGATGATAATAATAGCATCTACCTCGTAAGGCTGATGAGAAGATCAAGTAAAATAATACCTGTAAATAGTGCCTACCATATGCCATGCCTGGTATATGGTAGGCACTATATAAATACTAGTTATTATCATGTTGTTGTTAAAGAAGAGATAAAAAAATTTTTTTTTAATGCAAGATAGAACTTGTTTTGGGAGAAAGGGTGATTCAGGCAAACAACAGAAGCTTCCCAGGCACTGCTGGTCATTGAATTCAGTTTGGCCTCATAGAATAGACAAGGGTTTAAGTTTTGATTTTCCTAACTGGCAAACATTTCAGTAAGATATGTAACATTCCATTCCTTCTCCACTAGGTGAATGACTCTTCCATGGCCAGGAATCAAGAGCCATTCTCCTATTTTATCTGTTTCTATCGATTCATGCTTTCTTCCCAAGGGGACACTTAGCTAGCATTTCCCCCCATACTTTGTCCTCCCCTTCCTTCTTTAAGAATTAATAATAAAGCAACCCATTAAAAGAAAAGAAATGGAAATAAAAAAATGGAACTCCTTACTGTGGTACTAACCATCCTAGCGGATGGGGGATTTGTCCTACGGTGCCAGGCGATAGCGGGTAATAAGGAGATATATCTGGAGGGTGTGGAGGTCGTGGAATTCCTAGAAAGAAAACAAAAAAACAAAAAACAATCATAAGTGCAAGAAGGGAGAGATACAGAGAAGGAATGGGGAGGAAAAGTGCCAAGAATGGAGGAAAAAAATGACAAAGAAGCAGAAGAGGAAAGTTGGGAAGGAGAAAGAAAAAAAGGGAAACAAATGAAGGAAATGTTCAATAGTTCTAAATGCCATTGCCCTCTCTACACTCTAATGAATTTGGTTTGCTTAGATCCCAATCACAACCCTGCTCTCAATTTTTGTCTTCTTTAGTAAAGATGCAAAATCTTTGTGACCCACTAAAACAATTAATCTGCTATCTTTAGCTGCTTTCCTCTTATGTAGGGAGGTAACCTGGGATAGTATAAAGAACAATGGCTCTTAAATCAGGAGACCTGGGTTCAAATTCAGCCTACTGCACAGTAATTGGGTGAATCTGGGCATGTTACATGTTACAACCTCCCTGGATCTGTGTTTCCTCATCTCTACAATGAGGAGGTTGGGCTGAATGGTTTCCCAAGTCCCTTCTAACCCAAGATTTAGGATACTATTTCATGAAAACTTGATAAAGGTTGGCTCTTTTTGGTCCCTCTGCCTGAATAATGTCACTTTTTTCAAGTAGGGTATTTGAAAGGTATTTGTTCATATAAAAATTCTTTTTAACGTGTTCCCATCCAACATAATGGTATACATTCAAAAATATGTTGAATAACCATTAGGAGGCACTTGGGAGCAGAAGCAAGGGATAAAAGGGAGACTACCTAGAAAGAATATTGAATTTTGCACTTAATTCACTGAATGAAAGTTTGTGTGTCTCAGTTAAAACTCCATCTGCTAAATGGGTAGATAGCACCACTCAAAAGGCTCATTTCATAGGTAAGAATCATCACAAAACAAGGATGGGGTAGAGTCTCCAAAATGAGAGAAGAACGTCACAGGGGAACGTTGAGACAAGTGTGACCGTGTCCCTAAACCCATCGGAAAGCATCGAAGTTGCCGACAGTGACAGGGAGAGGAAAGATTCCACAGAGAAGGGTGGTTAAGTTAATGAACAATAGCGGAGGAGAAGTTAAAAAAAGGGAGCATGAAAGTGAAGGAGTAGCATATTCCGGGCTGTAAACTATTTCTTTTTTAATTCACTCAGGAAGCTTTTAATCTCTAAATTAAATCTCCCTGTGTGACATTTTCACGCGGACACTGCTTTCTCTCCATTACAAAAACCAAACAGATTAACTGGGCTTTAACTATACAGCGAGCCATTTGCACACTTGAAAGAATGTTCGCAGAGGAAAAGTAAACACTCTACAGCCGTTAATCATATGTTTTACGATAACCATTTAAAAGCTATTCCCTGTACTACCATTATTTAAATGAGGGGCTGACTCTGCCATTCACTTGCAGTGCCCAGGGACAGCAAGCCAGGCTCTTTCAGCCATGTGCAGCCTGCGTTCCAATGCAATTAAAAAGGAGGCCCAGTGGTCAGAGGCTGGTGAAAGCCAGCTAATGTGTGGCCTCATTCAGAGGTAGTTGGTAACAGCAGTGTAAATAGGCTGCCTACGTCAGCCCTGCCCTAAACAATTCCTCTGACAAAATAACATGTAATCACCATTTTAAATTTAACCTTCTAATTAACTAACCAAAGGGGGGGGGGGGGAGGAGCAGACTTGTGTTTTATGCAAGGCTGAAAGAGAAATTATGGATGTAAACCAACCTCCCCAAAGCTTCCTCTGAAACATTATTTATTTATTTATTTGCACTTAAGGTTAATAGCAGAATTACTTTAAAATGCCGCTGTAAGGAAGGCAGCCTAGAGCATCATCCTATCTTCTTGTCATCTACACGGAATGAGATGTATTTATAGTGGCACAAGAAGGCATCGTACACTTTTTGAGAATATGGCCCAAGATGGGGAGTCGGAAGGCTGGCAAATTTTAATTCTCCCATCGAGCTGGCCCACTGTTTGAATGAGTAGCTCTAGGGACATTATCTTCTGTACTTTATTCAAATGGAAAGGAAGCATGCATAGCAAGCAGGAAACTTCAGTTTTCTTATTTATACAACGAGAAGCAACAATTAACTGTGATCTTATGGGGAAGAAGGAAGAACCAATCCTACCACTAAAAGGGATTCTGCGACTTGGTGACTCCAAGACTATCCCACCCATATAGCAGCTGGGTGATATCTGAGGGACTGCGACACCGTAGCTACCTGAGGGATCCGAGCACTCCCTGCCGCTTTTGGGGGTGGGAATGATGGAGGCACTGAGGGTGCGGAAGCTCTCTTTAGAACAGGCTATCCCAAACTGTCACAGACCCAAGAGGCTGGAAAGATGTGGGACCAGGAGAGCCTGTGAGGCCCTTCTCTTTGTCTGTTTTGGAAGGCAAGAGGTAAGGCTATGTCAGCCAGCGAAAGAGAACACGACTGCCAAATCAGAGACTTAGGAGAGACGATTATTGGCCCTCGGAGCCAAAACAGCTCCTTCGGGATGTCCCAACCTATCAAAGGACTTAGGTCAGTCTTCCAAGGATAACAGCAAATAATCAGTATCTACTTCTATCAAACAAACTAAAATAATCATGTTTGGACAGATGAAAATAGAATTGAGATAACGGAAAAGTTTTCTTTCAATCCCAGAGTGCTTTGCGCCTTTCACAGCCTTAGGACTTGATGCTTCTGAAGCGGCTCTTAACCCAGCGGTGCCCTTTCTCCACGTTCTCCCAGGGTTATGAGGCCTTCCTCTGGGCCCTTCCCTTCCTGGGCAACGAAGTCCATCCAAAGCCTACCTGTTTTGGGATCTACGTCGGCTGGTAAGTGTGGAGGTGGGTTTCCTGGGGTGAAGTGCTCATTGCTGTATGTGATAAGCGGCGTAAGAGGGTGTACATGGTGAGGGTGCTGCACAACGGGCACTTTGTTAGACTGAAAAGGGAAAGAGAAGAAGAGAGACACATCGTTAACAGCGCGATCCCACCAGCTTCAGAGTCAGCAGAACAACCAAACTGCTTGGTCACCTACTATCTCCCCAACTCCTGAAAAAGAAGATGTCAGCCATCTTTTATGGGTTGTTACAGTTCCATTTGTTTATTTCTCTGTTGGGGCTGGATTTTAAATCTCTACCCACCTCTTCCCAACACAAATCCTACCAGTTGGTACTTTATCCTGTAAGGGGAAGCAGTTGACTTAAATCTCTCTGACCTAGGATGTTACTTGCATGTGGGAGCAAGAGCTTTCCTCGATGATACAAGTTTCAGGGTGCGGAGGAGAGAAAGGAGTGATGTGGTAAAGGAGAGGAGAGAACCAAGGACCTTTCGTTCCAGGAGGCTGACTGGGCATCTCTCATCTCTGTGTCCCACTCAGCCCAGGATCCCAAACCTGGTTCTCCAGAATCTTCCCCATATTCTGTAGCCCTCTATAAACAGCATGGATGAAAAGCCTGGTTTGCTCACTACTCAAGAGTATGAACTTTACTGGGGACTGCTAAACTGCAAGGCAATCACCTGCATATTTTATGCATATTACAGCAGCCCAGGCTCATTAGGAATTCATCAGAGAGCACTAATAAGTTAACTGGATGATGATGAATTGTGCTAATAAAAGGTATGCATTTTAAAAAGGCAGTTCTGGAAAACAAGGAATTGGCATTTTAATAATTGGTGGGGGGAGACGTCTTTTTTTTTTTAAGATTTTCTCATTCCTATAGTTAGTTTCCATAAAATTATTCTTACCCCCTCCCAATAATACAGGGTTTCATGATAACTTAGCCTAGCAAGATCACAAAGAAAAAATTAAGCTGAAACTAGCGAACTACTGGGCCATTTACTGAGAGTAATCCAATTGCAAAAAACCCTATTCCCAGTAGAGGATTTCCACTAAAATCCTACAACAGGGACATTTAACCAGATTAGGTACCAGCGAAGATAAAGAGGCTGGTATTAGATGATGAATGGATTAGAGTCAAGTTTCATTTTAGAATGTGTCTTCATTTCCTTTTATTACTTTTAGTAAGGAACAACTCGCATTAACATCAAGGAAAAGGAATTGCATTCAAAGCGAAGGGAGGGAGAAGTTACGGTGCTGCCCACTAGCACCATGGAAGTGGCAAGGGTTTTCATTAATGCCCTACTTTTTTGGCTCTTTTTTCCCCTGATGGGTGAGAGGGAGCTACAAGCCTAAGTAAGCTATTTCTCAACTGTTAAAATAGCATGTTTGTGACAGGATTAAATTTAAAGTTCCAAAACTTTTGGAGGGTGAATTAAGAAAGAAAGATGCTCACTTGGGACATTAGAGAAAAACTGGGAAAGAAGAAATCTATTTAAAATAAAAGCCTTGACAGACTGGCATAATGACCTTCCTAAAGACTCAGGCCTTGAGAAGAGATTTGCAATCTGATTACTGGTTCTTCTTTTGGGTTGCCATTTTTAGATGAAGGCACTTATCAAGCAATTAAGAGTCTCCAAATGGGATTGTGTGGTTGTTATTTGTTGTTATTCTTGTTTTGAGGAGGGATGGTTATATCAAGTCTTAGAAAATAAATAATAGATTTTAACGTGTTGACTACCCAGCTTTACTATGTCAGATCTGACAAACCAGAGTTTAGGAATCAAGCGTCAGTGTAAAGATTTTATAGAATGAGTGAAATCTTCTAAGCCATTACATTGCACTGAAGAATACATTTATAGGGTTTTGCTCTGTCTGATTATTACAACAACCTTAAGTCAAAATTATTTACTGCCTATGATGTGTAGAATGGGCACTTAACCTTGTTCTAATGCACATCAGACATACTTGCAAATGTCTCATGTTGTATTAGACTCTAAGCTTCTTGAAGGCAGGGTTGGTGGTTTTCCATATTTCTATCCTTACTATGTAATACAGTCCTGATACAGAGTAGATGTTTAGGGAAAAAAATAATGAATTGAATTGCCAGGCACTATGTGAATTACAGAGTGCTGATCATTTGAAAAAGGGAGGGAGGAGGGAAAGAAAAAAAAAGAAAAAATTCTCAGTTCTTAGGAAGTATGGAATCAAATGTTGAAGGAAACAGGAAATATTAAAAAAAAGTGTTGGCAAGGTTTTTAGCTTTTTAATAGCTTAAGATTGTGCTAAGACTTTTGGGACACCCTGTATATAACTTAGCATGAAATATAATAATTCATATTTTTATATATCACTTCAAAATGTAAAAGTACTTTCCTCACAACTCATGGGACAAGTATTGAAGAACCATGGATAGAAAGCAGACCTGTGACTTCATGGCACAGAGAACTCCCAGATGAGGGCATTCCTTCTATCAATTCAAGATGACACTGTCTTAGCCACTTATGGGTTTAGTGATTTGTCTCAGATCACACAGCGAATTTTCATTAGAGGCAGTACTGGAATGTAGGTCTTCCTGGCTTCAAGACCAACTCAATATCTGCTATGTACAGTAGAAAGAGTACCGATTCTATAATCAGAGGATGCCGCTCAAATTCCATCTCTGATCATTATATAATCTGTGTGACCTTGGGCAAGTCATTTAATTTCCTCAGGCACTAATTTCATTACCTATAAAATCAGAACTGGACAAGATGATCTCATAGGTGAGGCTGTTCTGACTTGGGGTCAAATAAAATTGAGAACAAATATCATTACCATTTTTATAGATGGAGAAATAAATTGGGGTGTGTTCTCTTGTCCAACACCACCCAGCTGGTAAATGAAAGAAAGACACATAAGTCCTCTCACTCCAAATCTATGACTATTTCTATTATCCTGCCCTACCAACAAAGATAATAAAAGACTATCATTAGCAAATATTTATTAAGCCTACTCCAGGCAAAACTTTGCTAGGCCCTAGAGATACAATGAACGAAATTATTCCTCTTAAAAAGCTTACATTCTAATGGATAAGAGTAAGTACACATATAACTATATGTAAAAAAAAAAAATACAAATTAAAACAAGTTGTGTTGGTTGTTTTTTGTTTTGTTTTGGGGTTTTTTTTTTTCAGTTTTTTCAGTCATGACAGACTCTTTACGATCACATTTGGGGTTCTCTTGACAAAGACACTGGAGTGGTATACCATTTCCTTCTCCAGCTCATTTTATAGATAAGGAACTAAAGCAAATAGGGTTAAGTGACTTGCCCAGGATCACACAACTAATAAAGTGTCTGAGGTCAGATTTGAACTCAGAAAGATAGGTCTTTCTGACTTCAGGCCCAACACTCTATCCATAGTGCCACCTAGCTGCTCAAATACAATAAAACTTAATACAAATAGTTGAAGAGAAATAAAAAATGTGTCATCTAAATAGTTTAGGTAATCAGTGCTATAGAAATTAGGAGAATGAAAAGATCAGTGGGTACTGGGTAATATGGCAGACTTAGTTTAAGTTAGGTCTTAGAGGACTTAGTAGGGAGGGGCAAGGTTACTTCCAGACAAGAAGACCATCAAGAGTAAAGGCATAAGAGCCAAAGATGCACATGGTATTATTCAGGAGGCCTGACAGTGAAACTGAGGGATCAAATGAGAAACATCATTAACTACTCTCTCAAAAAAAAAAAAAGTTTATAATCTTGAAATCTGGAATTCTTTCCCAAACATTACAGTAATAAGAATTATGAAAGTTAACAATTCAAGTCAACAAGCTATTTATTAAGCTCCAACTATGTACCAAGAACTGTGTTAAGTTCAGGAAAAGAATATGGAATCTCCAAAAATAATCATTACCTAGAAAGCTAAGAATAATGGCTTGATTTAGCTTCCCCCTCAAGCAATAACAATGAAATAATATAATTAGCATTAATTCTATTAATTAATCACCAACCATTGATAATCAATAAGTATTTATGAAATATCTTATTTTCCAGGTTCTGTTTGTGGAACTGGAAATACAAAGACAAAAAAAAAATGAAACCATCCCTGCCCACAAGGAGTTTACATTCCAATAAAATATATACAAACACATACCCACACAAACTTAATTCAGGGTAATGGAGGAAGAAGTCCTAATAACTAATGGGAAATGGGTGGAGAAATGTAAGATAGGTAGAAACAATGTTTTTAAAAATTCCTGGAAAGAGTGATGTTCAAGTTCAGCTCTTGAAAGAAATTATAGACTCTAAGAAAAGGTTAAAAAAAAAAAGACAGATCATAGTCAGGTTTTGAAGGGCTTTAAATAACCAACAGATGTTTGTATTTGGGGGGTAAAAGGAAATACTAAAGTGACATGAGTATGTGCCTGAATATGGAGTCTCCAGCTTTTAAATATAAGCACAACAGGCAACTCTACAAAATAAAATCCTCCCCCTCTCTCTCTCTCTCTCTCTCTCTCTCTCTCTCTCTCTCTCTCTCTCTCTCTCTCTCTCTCTCTCTCTCACACACACACACACACACACACACACACACACACACACGCCTAGTCTTGTAATAGTGACTAAATTTTCTGTGTATTTCTACATGCCCAAAGATATCCAAATCTACTTCTTTAGCCACGACTCTGTAAAAAGTATCTCAAGGAAAGGCCAGCTCAAGGGATGTCTACATATGTTCACTGGACCAGCCCCCAAGTTCCTGTTATCAAAACTGATCCTCACATCACAGCCTTGAAAAGGGAGATGGATGAAGACTTCTTCAAGTCACCTGGTTTTCAGCAAAGACAGGCTAGTCATTCACTCCTACTAAAATTACCTGGTATCCCTGGATACCTCAAGACAACTTATAGATCTCCTGATTTGCTACATTATGTGATGAGAGAAGGGGTTCCCTCAAATGTTACCCATAACATCTGAACCGAGGGCAGGGATAAGAACCACACATAGTAAGCAGTGGTCTATCCATCAGTCACTGCCAACAATTTAGCCTAATCTTTATACAGGAAAAGCAAAAAGAAACAAGAAAAGAATGGACAATTAATTGAGGAGCTAAGGTTGTGGAGCTGTAGATGGCTTCCCCTATAGCATTATGGGCTTAGTACTAGATGGCTTAATTACTATCATTTAAAAAACATACATATATGTACATATTTTTATATGGCATCTGTCTTCCTTCATGAGAACAACTTTTTCAAGTCGATATAAAGGCCTTTTATACCTTCCTTAATAAGTGGCTCTCTCCATAATCAACATATATGTATTCATATGTGTATACATATTGTGCATTCATATACATGTGTGCATATATTTATATATCTAATTATTGCACCACTTAAGGATAATTATAACATAATACAGTGAAAGCCACACACATGCATTGCCAAAATAATGAAAAACAGAACATGGAAGGCTACCTTTTAGTTAGACTTAATCTTATTATGAAATATTTTAAAGGGGAAAGGGCTCAGAGAATTTCTTAGTTCTTTAAGGAGACTAAGTTTTCAGGCAATACATTCAAAGGATAGATTACATAAGAAGATTCACAAAAATAGGAGCCATCTCTATGGGCTAAAGACATATATAAAAAAAAATAGGGAAAAGGGACCACAACTTTCCCCAGTTCCAATCTGTGATAACATAAAAACGGAGACTTTCAAGAATATTATTACCTAACACAGCTTCAAATATGTCCAGGGATAGCATTCACTACCATCAAAGACAGCAAATTAAGTTTCCATATCAGGGAAAGAAGAAAGAAAATGGAGCTTCGATAATACAATTACAAGGGGGTGAGGGGGACATGGAAGCACAAAGAAATGAGGAAGGGTCCATAGGTACAGTCTGACTCATTTCTCTAATCAGTCCCTCTAATGCCTTGAAGAAGTAACTATTTAATAAATGCTTACTTTGTGTCAGGTACCATACTAAGCATTGGGCATACAAATAAAAAAAGAAAAACACAGTCTGCCCTCACAGAGCTTACATTCTAATGGGGCAAGAAAACACAGAAAAGGGAATTGGGGCAGGGGGAGACTAGAAAGGGGGGATAAGTGAAATAGGGAAAGAAAGACACAAAGTTCCTAAAACAGTTTAAAATGTGATGGTGTTCATTGCTGTGTTTGCATGGAAATATGATGTCCAGGACAAAACGTTATTTGTCTAAACCAATGTTCTCAAATCTTAAGGACATTTCAAGAATCTAGTCTTCCATATAAGATTCCCCTGCCACTAAATTCTATATACCATCACCAGATCCTGTCAGGACCCAGCTAAAGCTCTCTGGCTCCCTCCTTCCCCTAGTAAAACATCTGCATGAGATAGGAGTAGCTTTGGGTGAGGATTTTGTTTCATAACCATTTTTTTTTTGGGGGGGGGGGAATAGAGAATGATAGTTATAGGCAAGTAAATAGGCCTGGAATTTTAAGGTCCAGAAGCTTATTGATCCAGTTAATAGGATGCATGTACTTCTGAATTCTAATATTTTATATCAACTTCCAGCAGCAGGATTATTTTAAAAAACAAATTTATATATATAAAACGTGATCAGTGTCAGGATAATAAGAAAATAAAGAAAAAGCAATCTGTTAAACTAAAAAAGATAGATAAAAATACCCAGAAAATTTGAGATCATCCTAAATTGATCATTATAAAATTCATGACAGCCTACAGGTTTTTTTTTTTTTTTAATGCCACCTACCTGGTTAAGCTGCTGATCCCTAAACTTCCAATCCCCTTTTTTCTTCATTAAGGTCTGCAGCTTTGAGCATTGAACATTTTAATTATAAAAGGGCCCTTTAACACTACACAAAGCTTGAACTCTTCCCATCCAAAGTATTCATCAAACCCCTGCCCAGGGAAGACCTCCTTGACTGACCCTTGACCCTTCAAGGGTCCTTAAGCACTTAGTTTAGCTGCCCCTGCTGGAAGTAGCCATGCCACCCTCATTGCTGCAGCACCCCCACCCACCCACCCCAGCACTATTTGTAATTTGGAATTTGGCAAGTAAGAGATTGATTAGGTCCTTATAGCTCTGCCTCCTACCCTAATCTCTCCCCCTGCCCCCCCCCCCAGCCCCCACCTTCCCTTACTCTGGGCAGCCTAAAAGGAATGAAAGCTCACCATTCACATCTCCACCTATTAATCAACAGACTTTGAAAACAAATGGAGCTATTGCTCCGCCCGTTCTCTCTGTTGGGCCCTCCTCTTCAATACTCCCCTATTGCTTTCCCTTTCTGCAGGAGAAAGATGGGGCCAGAAAGTGCCTTTATGAGTTGAGCACAATAAAACAAAAGCAGCACAGAGGAGCATTTGTCAGCCTTTTCCCCTCCTCGGGGTAGATGGGGAAGGTCTTCAGTGGTCTTGAATTACCAGGCCCTCCCAGGGACTGAATTCTGCATTAGCAAAGGGCGCTATTCACTCCTGGTTTACATTAAAAATAGGTTTATAACTCATCTCCATGCGTTTTCCAGATGCCATTTATTATGACTGCACAGAGGCCAATGGCGACTAGTAAAACATTAATAGATATTTCAAGTCGCTAGAGCTGTGGGGGAATGGGGAGGGCTCACGAAGCAGGGAGAAGGAGGTCGTTCAGAAAGATGGCGACCCTCCGTGTCTCTCTGGCAATGAGCAAACTGGAGGTCAATGGGAATGATAAGAAAAGGCTTGTGAGCTAGTAGCCAAGACAAATCCCCTCCTATCCATGCCAACCCTCAATAACAGCTTCTACAGAGCTTCCAGAATAATACCAAGGAAGAGCCTTCACTTGTATAATACTCCAAATCACCTGAGGAGAAGAATTCCAAGTAAATAATCTTCAAACTCCTCCATCCTACCCAGTTACCTTTTGCTTTTCTACTTTATAAGTTCTTCTTCATTTCGGGGGGGCTGGGGGGGTGAGGGGGACTCATAACAGGCTATGTCTTGTCTTCCAAAGTTCACCAATGTCTCCCAAGGTTCTTTTCCTTCTCAAACATTTCATTTGCTGCCCCCTGATTCCCACTTTGACCCATAAAGTAATGCCAGTCTTTTCACAGTTTAACATAGCCCTTTTGGGTCTAAGCTAACTGCTTATTGTTCCCCAGGACAAGACCTCCATTGATAACTACTAGCTCCCTGATGAAAATAATAAAAAGGGAAAGGAGGATGCGGGGTGGGAATAATAAACAAAAGATACAAACTAGCATCTCCTATCTTTTTTTTCAACCCTGTCTCTCTCTCTCTCTCTCTCTCTCTCTCTCTCTCTCTCTCTCTCTCTCTCTCTCTCTCTCTCTCTCTCTCTCTCTCACACACACACACACACACACACACACACACACACACCCTGTACCCAACTTCTTATATACCATCTCTCTCCTGGGACCAACTTCTCATACATAGACTTTGGGAGGGTAAGGGATGGAATTACATGCCAAAAATTCCAACTAAACACACCCAAATATACTGTCTGACATTCTTCTTCACTGTTTCTGCTTTCAAAATACACGGATGGCCTGTGGAAGTGTTGACCGCAAAGTCTGAATTGTGGCCACCTCTTTTGGCTTCCAGGGTACCCAGATGCTGAAGGAGGTTGGGGAAGCTGCTTCGTTTCTTGATTCTGTAAATATTCGACTGCTAATGGAAGAAAATACTGAAAGTATGTCCAATGGAGGCAGCTACAACAGAAAGAGAAGATTCCCCATGTCTTCGACTCAATTTTGTCAACTCATCAGTTCTCATGAACCCACACAGGCATTTTTAACATTCTTTCTATGATGGAGTTGATTGGAGGGGGCAGGAAGAAGAGAAATGTGCAGTCAGTTTTCATACAATTCCTCATATACATATAATACAGAACTAACAACTAAATTAAACCCTTAGCTCATCATGTATATGTGTGCATATATCCATACATAGACATAGATATACACAAATGTCCATGTGTGTGAATGGTATGCATGTGTGGTGTACGCGTGTATAATACAAACCCCAGCTAGTATCATGTAAAACAGACTGCCAATGCTGCTCTTTAAATGGCCAGGGGCACAATACCTCTTAATCACATGTTTTTCTCCCTACACCTCAAAAAGAAAAGGGAAAAAAATAACCCATAAAATGGAAACATGCAATCTCACAAATAAACAAGTGTAAAAAGCTGATCACGGGAAAACTCTGAGCAGATCTCACTCAGGCTAAGCAGGGCTTTCATAGCTTCTTGAACAATTTCTTCCAGCTAAGTTCATTAACCACAATTTATTTCTACTCCTTCTCATTTATTTTCCAATAAGAAGAAAGCATCCTATTGTGTCTCTCCCAGCTAACCTTTAAGGCACTTGGAAGTTGATGCCTCTGCCTGTCCAAGCCAGCCTGTGGCCTGGATGACTCCTGGCTTGTCCTGCTCCTGCCCATTTTTTGCTCTGTAAAGTATTCTGTGATTCTAAATGTGGGATGGGGGCTGGGGGATGATTGTCATGGTAGGGAAAAGGACTTCATTCTTCCGGCAGACTCCAATAACTCCACCAGGTTCACTAAGTAAATTACAACAGAGACATTGAGCTCAGTAGCCATTTTCATCCCTAAATAAGTGTCAAGAATTAGAAATCTCATTCCCACTGGGAAAATATTTCTCAGTAACTTCAAGGTTCTGGGATTAAGGACTAACCTAATCAATTGTACATGTCTTGGTTTGTAGAAACCATGTACCTTGCAAAGCTTGCACAGGAGGGCACATACAGCTTTCCCTAAAAAGATGAGATCTCCAAAACAGAGCAGGGAAGTAATCTAATCAATTCAAGAAGGAAGCCCGACAGAAAAAAAAAATTTTTTTTAAGTTTCCAAAGCCAATTCATTAAAAAAAAAAAGAACAAAAACAAAAAACAATCCTTTCCCACACCCAAAAGCAACAATTTCAACTAAATACATTATAATTTGAAATAAAAGGGGGAAGCATTTCATCCTCATGATGTGGAACAAATGAAAAAAGTAAAGCTCACAGTATCTAATAATTCTGATTCTACCTCATCTCAAGAATGAATTGCCAATATACTACCAGCTTCATTAAGATGATTATGTCTTTCCCTATAATATCACTGTTCTCCAACACTGGGCCAAAATAACAGCTTCATCCTGCATTTATTATTGTGTAAAAGTCCTATCATATATGATGTAGATCTTCTCCCCAGTAAAAAAGCATAGCCACATATTGGGGGTTGGGGAGGTAGTAGAGATAATAGGGTGGGGTAAAGAGAAGAAATTGCTGTTTATATATAAGCCACCATATTGAGGGAAAGCGGGAAGGCAGGCAGGCAGGCAGGCAGGCAAGCAGGCAGGCAGGCAGGCAGGCAGGAAGGAAGGAAGGAAGGAAGGAAGGAAGGAAGGAAGGAAGGAAGGAAGGAAGGAAGGAAGGAAGGAAGGCAGGCAGGCAGGCAGGCAGGAAGGAAGCAAGGAAGCAAGGAAGCAAGGAAGCAAGGAAGCAAGGAAGGGACAAATGATTCCGTTGTGTTTTGAGTCACTAAATAATGAAACTACATCAGGAAAACAATCTTTCCTCCTCCGTTAAAGGTGAACTATAAGAAGTTTTAAACAACACATGGAAATGATGCACATAGTGAAATCAGAGCCAGTTCAATTTGAACACACACACACACACACACAGAATACCACAAATATGTGCATTAGGGTATAATCTTGAGGACATGTCAGGATTTCAACATATTCCAAAATATTGCAGAAGTGAAGAACTTTATGACACCACTCAGCCAGGTCCCCACAGGCCCCAAGCTACAAAGGAGAGACTTCCCTAAGAATACTATGTTGCAGGGTCTACTGTTTTCAGAAAATGTATATTTAGGAGCACATTGCAAAAGAATAAAGATTTTAAGTAATATCTGCATCATTTGAGTCAGGAATTTACCCTTTCAAGGAACTCTTTAATATTTGGTCCAAGAACTATGCCCAAAGGGCGACAAAAGAATATCTACCCTTTGACCCAGCCATAGCACTGCTGGGTCTGTACCCCAAAGAGATAATGGACACAAAGACTTGTACAAAAATATTCATAGCTGCGCTCTTTGTGGTGGCCCAAAACTGGAAAATGAGGGGATGCCCATCAATTGGGGAATGGCTGAACAAACTGTGGTATATGTTGGTGATGGAGTACTATTGCGCTAAAAGGAATAATAAAGTGGAGAAGTTCCATGGAGACTGGAACAACCTCCAGGAAGTGATGCAGAGCGAGAGGAGCAGAACCAGGAGAACATTGTACAGAGAGACAAACACACTGTGGTATCATCGAACGTAATGGACTTCTCCATTAGTGGTGGTGTAATGTCCCTGAACAACTTGCAGGGACCCAGGAGAAAAAAACACCATTCATAAGCAAAGGATAAACTATGGGAGTGGAAACACCGAGAAAAAGCAACTGCCTGAATACAAAGATTGAGGGGACATGACAGAGGATAGACTCTAAATGAACACTCTAATGCAAATACTATCAACAAAGCAATGGGTTCAAATCAAGAAAACATCTAATGCCCAGTGGACTTACGCGTCGGCTATGGGGGGTTGGGGGGGGGGAGGAAAAGAAAATGATCTATGTCTTTAACGAATAATGCTTGGAAATGACCAAATAAAATATATTTAAAAAAAAAAAAATATTTGGTCCAAGAGGAGAAATGGAATAATTCATTTCAACAGCTGCATTTAAAAAACAAAAATATCTCCCCCTCAAAAAACAACAACAAAAAACTAGTAAAGATTTTTTACCAAAAAAAAAAAAAGGTAAAGGCCTGAAACAATCTAAAAGCCCTGAAAGGAATGACTTTTATTAAGGAGAAAACTTATGGAAGAGAACACTGGCTACACATATTTGTAGTCCTTCCTATACAATTTTGGATTTATACATGATCTGTTTCATTGGATACTTCATGTTGTCAAGAAGAAATTCTTTGGTCTTTCCTTTACAGCTGAATAGAATACTTTTTTCTTTACACTCTCACATTTAAACAGCAAAGTAAAGCATTAAAAACCAAAGAACTAAACAGCATTTCCACACGCCTCAAACACTCCTGTTTCATACCAGTTTGGAGCTATGATCGATGTAAATGTTTATGAGTCTGATCATTGAAGGGCCAACACACATTGGAAACAATTAAGCAAATGTCTCTGGCTTCAAAGGTGCAACAACCTGGTAGCCTGGGCCAGCCAAGTCGTTGGTCACTGCAGCTGGAAAGGGTACTGTCATTTCTCCTCAAACCATAAGTAGGACTGCAGAGAAGGGCTTTCTCCCTAATCATTAACAGCACAATGGGCTGTCATCAGCTTCTTCCTCAGGTTTCTAAAACAAATCACACATTCTCTATTTTTCTGAATTGAGAGAGCATGAACACCAGAAGCAAGCCTGAATCACTAAAAGCCTGTATCTAAATTTGGAGATTTAAAATAAACACAACTAAAGACAAAATAACAGAATGCTAGCATAAAATATGAACAAGAATACACAGTTTACACAAATCGTGCTACCGGAAAATCTACTTGCTTGAAAATACATAAGGTTTAGAAATCATTCTATCTGTGAAAATGTGGCATTTTTTGGTCTCTCCTCCATGCCTCTGCTCCATGCCTCTACCCCACAAGCCCCATATCCCCAGCCTACCCTGGTTGGGAAGAATAGGGAAATTTCAGCTTAATTGAAAACCCAAACAAAAAATACCCCTTTTCTGGAGTGGGGTTTGGCTTTATTTGGGAAGGTAAACCAAGTAGATTCACATTGTGGTAGAAATATAAGTACTGGGACTTAAGACAAGCTTTTAAAAATAGAAAAGAAAAAAACTGTTCCCCTCAAAGTGTACTGTCAAATATACAGAGCATAAGGTCACAGCTTGAAGTGACCGCTTTGTCCTTTTCTTTTTCTTTTCTTCTTTTTTTTTTTGGGGGGGGGGTACTTATATCCACCAGAATAATAACAAAAAGTAAGAGAAGTTCAGTGGTCATGACTGAAAAATGTGTGCAGACCCACAAACTCACTCTCTCTCTCTCTCTCTCTTTCTCTCTCTCTCTCTCTCTCTCTCTCTCTCTCTCTCTCTCTCTCTCTCTCTCTCTCACACACACACACACACACACACACACACACACACACACACACACACACACACGCACACACACACAATATGCTACTCACCCAGCAATTCAAATTGAGATGCCAGCAACCCAAGTGTTGGAAGAGAGAGAACCCAGAGGCTACTGTTGCTCCTTTACCACTCAAATCTTCCATCCCCACTAAAATTGCATCCCTCGGGTACATAACAGCTTTGCTTTCCTTCCCTTCCCCTCAAAAACTTTCGCTGTACCTTCAAGATGCAGATTGTGCCAATTTTAAGGCTTTGTTTTCTTTTCTTTTCTTTTTCAGGGCTTTTCTTTTTTGTCTATTATTTTTCTTAAAGCTTTTCTCACCTTTTTTTTTCTCCCTCCTACTTTCCCCTCCCTTCCCACCTTTCACTTAAAGCACCCGAAAAAAGCATCTTGAAAGATCAAGATGTCTCCAATTTTGGGGCCTGGTATATTCTGAATGCTCAAAATCCACTGTCATGTTGCCCAGAAAAAAAAGTGTTTCAGTCTTTTCTTTTTCCTTTTCCCTAAAGTGTGGCCGAGGTTTGCTATTTGCAGCAAAAACAATCGGAGAAGAAGCCTCCTAGTCTCGTTCCCTAATCTGTTCCACTTTGGGAATCTTTGAGGGGGAACAGGCCTGTTTTTTTTTTTCTACCAGCTCAGGGCATCTAGGAAAAGTCCCCCCTCCCTCTCACTCTCCTGTTACCTTGGGCAGCAGTGACAGTGCTCCCGAAGCACAGGTATTTCCTACCTAAGAGTAGCAGGTAATACCGGCCAGCCATAAGGGAGCATGATCAACTAAGTGTACCAAGTCGTCATTTTATCAGGAAGACTGTCAAGTCTCTCAAAACAAATATCGTAGGGAGAGAGCTGCCAGGGAGCAAACGGGGTGGGAGGGAGGGTATATTTTCTTGTCACCCTGACATGGAAGTGACACTTTGCAGGGCCTGGCTCAGCTCTGGTCCTCCCTTACTACACACCCATTGCCTCAACGGTTTTTAACTGACCTCCCTGACTATGCCTGTAACGGTTTTTAACTGACCTCTCTGAAAAAGACACAACCAGAAGAATTTGAGTCTTCTGTGTTCACTGGCATTCCAACAGCCAGAGTGCCTGATCACTTTTCAAAAGCTATTGTATTTTGCAAGTTTTCCCAAGGGGGGGAGAAAAGTGTGAGAAGTGCATAGGCCATCCCAGAATCCCACCAACCCTACTTACTTCTTCCTTTGCCCCATAAATGATACGAGGACATTTTTGACTTAATTTGAGCTGGATCCTTCAGACGGCACACAGAAATCCAGAGTCGATCCTCTTTTACAAGGTAAGGGAATCTCGTGATGGGATAAAAGTGACTGACTGCCCAAATGCCCCACTCCCAAGCCAGAAAAAGTCTTAGGAATCCTCGGCCCCCTCCCCCTCTCCACCAAAACTGAGAAGGGGGGTGGGGGGGGGCAGTGTTACAGGTAGACTATACAGGCAGTGAAAATACCACTGCCACATGGGATTTGTACCTATCTTGCTAGAAGCAACAGCAATGGCAAAGATTTCTTTTCTTCTGGCTGCCACTACCATTGACACAAGGAAGATGTTTTTAATTTGGAAAACTGATTGCTGTACTCCTTATCTCCAAACACCCAGCACTGTTTACGGGACAAATGCTTTTAAACAATATGGTAATATACTAAACAAGTTAATAACCTCCTCCTCCCTAACACACACACACACACATACACACACACACACACCCCAAAACAAAACTGGGAAGAGTTTAAGGATGATAACAAATGAGAAAGAATTCTTCAACCTCTTAAAAAAAAAAAACTACCCTCTCTCCCCTCTCTCTGTGCTTATCTGGCCTTCCTGTGTAAGTGTCAGGCAGCAATCTTTAAGGCCCTTAATACCAAAACAAAACCCTGCTATTTCCCCTTACATGGTAGTAACAAAAGCAATGAGACTCCAGCTTGACAAGTAAAAAGCCCCAACAACACGGCAGCTAATTGCCTTCCCTCCCTCTATTCACGGGGACCACCACACTGCATCGCCTGCCTTTGTCACCCAGGCAATTTCTTAAGTAAACTGCAAGTTCTCTCCCTGGTGATGGACAGTTCCCAATCATTTAGTAACAATAACTTATAAAGTGCAGCAACTCTAGGACTAGGACTAAGAATTTACTTTTTGGCTTTTTTCAAAAGAGAGGAGAGACGGAGACCACAAGATGGGTCAACATATAACAGCCTCCCCTTCTAGCACCAAAAAACTAGCTAAATAAATAAAGGCAAGGAAGATGAAGAAAAAGCAGTGGATGATTCTCTGAATTTCTTCCAACTAATTCCTTCGAGGAAAGTAAAGACACTTGATAACTGTCCTATCCCTAGTCCAAATGATAAAACGACAACTCCTCAAGCTGTACTCAGGTCAGCCAAAGGGAAAAAAAGTATCACTAATTAACTAGATTCTACTAAACTTATTTTGTGTGCCTGCATGTATATTTTAAAAACTAAACTATCAGTAGTTGCAAGGTCTCCCAAAAATAGATCCAAGAACTTTTCTACCTTTTTAGTATAAAATTGCAATCAGTCACTGGAGAGGAGGGGATTTTGGGGGAGATCTTGGAGAGAGTGAAAGAGGAAGGCTAGGAAGACCAAACTAGAACTTTGGTTTTACAGCACATATTCCCTGATCCAGAACACAAACATCTCCCTTACCCCACTTTAAGTTTGTTGTTGAATGTTTGAGAGGTTTTTTTTTTTTTTTGGTTGTTGCTTTTTATTGTTACGGGTTCTTTCAGGGATTTCTGAGAAAGGGGGAGCAATGAATTTGGGGATATTATATGTGATAAAGAAAAAAAGCTATTTCCCTAAAAACTTTCTTGGATGAGAAGGGATCTAAAAGGGGGGGATTATTAAGTTACTGTATAACCTTGTGGGGGACAGTAACCCCAAACCCATGCAATCACTTCAACTCTAAATGATATATCCTAAAAGCACCTTTCCACTCTCACTGACTCAAGTTTCTGAATTTTTTTAAAAAAAGTATTCCAATAGAATTTTTTAAGAGAAAAAAAAAAACCTCAACTAAGATCTCAATTCCATCAGGCACCTCATCAGTTAAAAGTACATCAATCTTTTAAGTCATTTCAAATTGACAGAGAACATTCCGAAGCCTAGAAGCCACTAGCATGCAATAGAAATCCACAAACAACCAAAGTAGGGAGAAGTCGACATGAAGCAAACGCAAAGGATGGCTATTGTTCGCTGAGAAGGATAGCTTACCATTTACAACGGTTTTAATCGGGCTCCTTCACGCTGCCTGGTTTCAAGCATGCTGCCGTTGGGTATATTACCGTACTTACATGGATGTGCAATCACATTGGTGTTGGGCTGCTCCACCGGAGGGCAGCACCCACCCTACACCATTCACAACTGAGCTGCACTGAACAGATAAACACAGGAGCCAGACCCACAACACCAGCTCTTCAGCAAAGATGCTCAAGTACAGTTCCATTCACAGAATTATCTCGCTTGATAGGGAAGAACACAATAACTCAAATCTCTCCCCCCCATTCAATAACAATCCACCAAAGGGGGGGGAGTACAGAGGTGGGGGGAAGAGAAGCTCTTTTCCCAACCCCCGGAATTCAGTCAAGAGAACAAAGACTGATATTTTGTTTGCCGACTTGGCAAACATAAAGGCAATTTCAATACTCCAAAGAAGTTCACCTAAGTTGGTGAAAGTAGTGCTTTGCAGTTCTCCAGTGAAATTAAGCTTTAATAGCTATTTGATGCCATTCAGAGAAGGGGGAGAAAGTATTTGAATTTGGAATAAAGTTAGAGGACTGCTCCGCTCTAAGTTTTTGGGGTTTTTTCCCCTTTCTTTCTTGACAGCCAGAACTGCCCTCGGAAATCCTGGACAATATCCACAGTTTAATTATTAATCTTGTTGAATCATTATTCGTTTTAAAGAAAAATAAAAACAGACTGTCAAAAAAAAAAAACCCAATATGGAAAAAAAATCAGAACCATTTACTGTATTAAAAAATTGTCCTGGCTAAGTTTAAAAAAATTCACAGAAACTTGTGGATGTGTTCCTTTAAAGCAAATGGTCCTAACACATATTACACCACCGCTGCGAGTCTTCTAAGCATAGTAGGAAAAAATGACTATTGATCTTCAAATAGCGATAATTGAAAAGATCAAAAAGCTTAAACAAAATCAAGAATGTGCTGACTTACCATGCTATGCTTTTTTTGTTGCAACTTTGTAGAAATTTCACTCAAAGAAACTGCATCAGAGGTGTCAAATTTTTTAGCGGACTGTGATCGTATTATTTCCGCAGCCCTGCCTTCCAATGCTTCAGAACTTTTCCCCCTTTCTCTTTTTTGTTTGTGGTACCTAGCTTTTTGCTATAGACTTTAAAAGCCTTCAGCTCAGCAAACCAGCACAAATTATCTTGCCACCTTGCACAGCTCTGATGCTTTGGCCGCTAACTTTGGAAGGCCCTTTACTACCGCATCAAAATTAGCATTGTCAAAGCAGTTAATGAATATTAATATTGTATTTGTCATTGGAGCCGGCCCGTTGCTGAACTCCGAGTCATCCATCAGGGACAAGATTAAGAACACAATTATTTCTGACTGACAGGGACCAAATCTGCTAGAATTTTTTTTAAACAATTCGGGGGGAAAAAAACCCACAATATCATCATCTTAAGGTGTCTCCCAAGAGACTGGGAACCAGATTAATACGCTTTTAATGAAGTAGAGATCATTATGTATGAAGGCAAAGGAAAAAAAAGATGTACTATTCAAGCTATTTAGTTATGGTGTGGCTAGAAATTTTTTTTTTAAATGCAGACGGCATATCTTTTTCGACAGCTGTCCAGATTTTATTCATAGTGTTCTAAGAGAAAAGACTTTTTCTGAAATCTTTCCCTTTTAAAAAAAAAAAGTGAAGAAGAAGAAGAAGAACAGAGAAGAGCAATTCGTCCCATCTGGGATAATTTTCCATGTCTTCACTTTCACTGTCGGCAGCACGGTAAATAATTCCTACACAAATTTGACAAGAAACACCTTCATCAGCTACAGCTCCTTCTACCCCTATTCCCTAGATTCCAAGCACTGTCTCTCTCACTTTATTCAGGATGAACCATTACATTTACAGAAACTCTTAAATTCCCTTTAACAGTGACATCTTTCTGTAATAAACAGAGGCAACAGCATACTCTTAAAAACACACCCACATACAAGCAGCAGATAGCAAGTCCCCTGAAAAGACAGAGTATCCATTACAATATTAGGAGATAAATTCTTTATAATTTAAGGATGTAGCCACTCTCAATAGAAGTTGGTTTAAGTTGTGTTAGTTAAAAAAAGAAAGAAATTAAAGTAGCACTACATTAGATTCAGAAGGAGAGAATTGGCTGTATAACAGAAATGTATGCAAGAAATTAATTAAAGCATAGCCCCCCCCCCCTTTTTTTCCAAAACAGGATGAATAAAAGGAACGAAGTCCAAAAGCTTAAGGCTTACCTGATAGAACCAATTTATTTGAATTCACCAAGTTCATTTCAACACACATATGTCACCTTTACCTACAGTATGTAAAACTACAGAAAGACAAATATATCTAGATAATAGAGATAGTTATATCTGGGTATAGCCATTTCTTGGACCTTTTTGATATGGCTTGCTTTCTGCCTTGTTTCATATCAATTGTCTTCAAGATGATTTTTCCCCCTCTCTCATTCCCCCCTTCATATTTTAAATGTGGCAAAAGGGGAGAAATAAAAGGGATAAAATGGCAGATGTGATGGTTAATCTACCCAATGAATCGTGGGGGTCTAGCTAAAGCCGTAATGGCCACTGCGCTAATCTACAACACCCACTGACCACCCCACCACTGGCCTTCTAATACCATTATCAACCCTTAGATGAACATTCTAAATTAGAGTTTTGTTCGAAAAGGGTGTGAATCTGACCTCCGGTGTTAGGGAGCCGCTGCTGTACATACACAGATGGCAAAGTTCTTATGAAGATACCACCTCTTTCTGCACCCCCCCAATAAAAGGCTTCTCCTCAATGTTTCTGAAGATTTGCATCATTTTGTTGAACTATGATTCTCCCCCACCTACACATTCCCCAATCCCCTCCTGCCATAGCCACCAGCACTGCCAAACACATCATCACACCATTGCATATCCTTATCTGTCACGAAAACCTAAGCAACAAACACAACAAAGATTCCTTCTAAACAAAGAAAAATGACACTGTACCTTGGCCTAACTTTACACACACACACACACACACACACACACACACACACATACACACACACACACAGCACGCCATAGATTTTACCACTGTTGGTTTTCTTAGGTCTAAGAAAACTTTGGGGGCATAGTAAAAAGACATCACTCGTACAATCAGAAAGCATGACACAAAATCACTTATAGGAGAAGAGAAACAGACAGCACCCAGAAACTAGGAACTCTCACCTTTCCACTTATGTGTGAGAGATGTGCTTAAAAAAAAAAAAAAGAAGGGGATGCAAGGAGGTATGATCTGAGACTTTAGCTGAGTTTTTTCGGGAGACTGACTTTTCCTTTCATTATTATAGGGATAAAAGAAAAAAGAAAACTAACTCTCAATATATTCTTATTAACTGGGAATATTTAATAGAATATTTCATATTCCACATATTTTTAAAACTTCATAAATGAAGGGGAGGGGGGAAAACCTGTCAATGCCATTTTTTTTAACCCACCAAAGAAAATTCCTTCCCATAGATTCTGAGAAGGAAGGAAGGAAGGAAGGAAGGAAGGAAGGAAGGAAGGAAGGAAGGAAGGAAGGAAGGAAGGAAGGAAGGAAGGAAGGAAGGAAGGAAGGAAGGAAGGAAGGAAGGAAGGAAGGAAGGAAGGAAGGAAGGAAGGAAAGAAGGAAGGAAGGAAGGAAGGAAGGAAGGAAGGAAGGAAGGAAGGGAGGGAGGGAGGGAGGGAGGGAGGGAGGGAGGGAGGGACGGAAGGGACGGAAGGGACGGAAGGGACGGAAGGGACGGAAGGGACGGAAGGGACGGAAGGGACGGAAGGAAAGGAAGGAAAGGAAGGAAAGGAAGGAAAGGAAGGAAAGGAAGGAAAGGGTTTCAATGGTTCTTTTTTCCTTTTTTTTAAAGAGTCAGTGGTGCTTTTTTGGCTTCTTTTTTTCTTATTTGTTGTTTTATGATACTGAGTATCATATATATATATATATATACATATATATGATATAAAACATTCTATATACATATTTTGTAGCCATGTTTGAATTCTAAGACTATCAAAACACCACATACCTTTCTTCTATATTATTTAAGTTTATTAAAACAAGGACTTCTTGTCTCTTTCATTACAAATAACCATCCCCATCACTGTAGATCACTCTATCAGAGTTATTAACGGGCTGCTTTTTCTGTTCTCGTTCTCTCTCTCTCTCTCTCTCTCTCTCTCTCTCTCTCTCTCTCTCTCTCTCTCTCTCTCTCTCTCTCTCTCTCTCTGCTTCCCCAGCACGACTGCATCAGCACTAGTATCAAATTAACTCTCCGACTTTGAAACTTATTGATCTGCTATTAAGACACCAGTGAACTTGATGAAATGAGTGCTGTAGGTTCAGTCATGACTTCAAAGTCTAGCACAGCCACATAAAACAAGCGCCTTTGATCCTGACTCCGATCTGCTGAGGGTTTAAAGCCAGTTCTCCCTAAGCTGCCCTTCACACTCGTCATGTCTGATGTCTTACCAACTAGTGACTTGATAATGTTAATAATGCAAATTTTAGCAAATGATTTTTACAATGGCAAAATTAATTATGGGAATTTAGGCTTCTTTCCTTTAAAATACCCTCCCTCTAAAAAATAATGGGAACAATTAGAACTGCAGAAGGAAACTATGTACCCAGATTGCTCCTCAAACTTGACTCTTGTGATTTCCACTCTTTCAGTCTTCCTTTTTGCTGCTAGAACAGAAATTATTTTTGCAAATTAACTATCAAATTAGGCTTTTGCTTAGTGGTAAGAATTTCATTCATTTGATTCTATTCCACACTAGTTAGATATTATGGAAGAGAAACAGATTCCTCTTTCATTACCTTTTTGGCATTTCCATTACTGGCCACTATGACTTTGTTTTCTTTTTACTTAATTCTATTTTCATTATACTTCAGAAAAGTTTTAGGACTACATATTCCTCATGATTAAATTTATAATTTGTGAATGAATATGAAGTCTTTCTGTAAAATAATGGCAACTTTGATTCTTTTATATGAAACCATGGTGCATAAAGGCAAATGTGGAGAATCTAATAGAATTTTAAAATCAAAAATAGATTATTTTAAAATCATATTTATAAGTTCTTTTTATCATTAGACAATATTTTACATTATAAATTACATATCTAAACCCATTATAAGTTACCTTGTGGTTTTTTTTTATGGGGGGATACCCTAAAGGTGACTTAAGTTTTTAATAAGATTTATCCCTGAAATTTGATGTTTTAATTACCATGAAAACTTTGTCTTTTAAGAAAACACAGAAAAAAAATTAATACTTTTTTCATATATTCCAACAATTTAATGAAGAATCCAAATTTGGGTAACTAATCTTTCCCCCTTTTTAACTTATTTGGGTTTGGGGAGAAGACTATTAATAGGTTGTATTGAAACTAGATGCTATAAAAGAAAACAAATTTCAACATCTCTTTTTATTTACAGTATATTAAATCACATTGTTTAATTATTTCTATTCTAGATCATTTCACAAGTAGAAAACATTTTCTCAGTGGATATCTACTTCCACTCATTTCAATTCTGAGATTCAAAATATGGCGGTAATGCAGCCCCTATTTCCACCCCCCCCCAATAAAAGCCTTTTAAAAGGCCACACTTTTAATAAATGTCTTCAATTCAGGATTTTTTTGATAGTCTAATCAATGTGTTTCCCCAATTTTATTTTTAACAATCAAATTTAGGTGGCATTATGTATTGTGTTTGTGCTTTTCCCCTTGAATGTTGATACTCACTTAACCTACTTGCAAATTCTAAAGAAGTCAACACTTGATTGTGATAACGTTCAAAAGAATTTCCTCTGCCACT